>NW_022631377.1:0-112993 GCF_010015895.1 Lontra canadensis
AACGTATTTTCTGTATTATTGCTAACATGTTGGCATTTTTTTTTTTTCTAAACCAGGAAGTTTATTACCTTTTTCTGAATGTCAAAATTGAGGTATAGTTCTAGAGGCCAGTAGTCTCCATAGGCAGAGGTCTGTATTTTAGGGATATGGCAAGTCTAATAGCACTTTCATAAATTCTAGGCTTGCATTTGGATTTATATTTTCTTCTTAGTAATTGATTTAATACATAGAGGATGAATATTTTTAAAACATACAGTGACTGATAATAACGTGTTTATTAGAACATGAGGTTATTTAAAAATGTTAAGGAATTATACAAGAGTTGCAAAATAGTTCAGGGTTCTTAATACCCTTTATCAAACTTCTGTTAACATTGACATCTTACATAACCACAGTGCAGTTGGGGAAAATTGGTAAAACTGGCACAGTACTATTGGTAGTTTTAGTGCAATACTTACTACAATAGTACTTTTATACTATTGGTACAATATTATTAACTAATCTATGGACCTTATTTGAGTATCACTAGTTATTTTACTAATGTACTTTTTAAAATTCAAGATCCATTCTAAAATCCACAGTGCATTTACTTTTTGTGTTTCTGTAGCCTTCTCCAATCTCTGACAATTCCTTGTTATTCTTTGTTTCATGACTGTGACACTCTTGGAGGGTACAGATCAGGTATTTTGTAGCATATTCCCGAGTTTGAATTTCTCTGATGTTTTCTCATAATACACTGAACATATATGTATTCTTGGGAAGAATATCACAGATACGATTTTATGCCTTTCTCAGTGTACCAGAAGGTACATGATGTCAGTATGTCTTATTACTGGTGATGTTAATTTTGACATTGTTTTAGGTGATGTCTTCTAGGTTTCTTCACTGTGGTTACTATTTTCCTCTTTGTAATTAGTAAATATCTTATGTGGAGATATGCTGAGACTATAGAAATATTTTACTAATTTTATCTCTTCTATTGATTTGTTAATATATTTCTCATGAAATTATTTATAGTAGTTGTCCCAGGTTGTACAAAATAATCTTTAAACAATCAGAATCTACATTTAAATAATAATATACTGCTCCATGTATAGTGTTGATGGCCCTATAGCATTGTATTACTAATTCTTCTGTCCCATTTTTTATATTGTTATTGTCATGTTATTTTAGTTTTGCAAATGCTATAAACACAGTATGTTGTGACAGTTTTTACTTCAGGTAGTCACTTTTCTTTTAGAACAGTAAAATGTAAGGAGAAAATAATTTTATTTTACTTACATTTGTTAACTTTCTTTGAGTAGATTTAAATTTTTGTCAGGTATCATATTCCTTCTGCCTGAGCTACTTCCTTTAATATTTCTTGTAGGGTAGGTTTGGTGGCAATAAATTCTCCTAGTTTCTTGTTTTTCTGAGAAAGTTTTCATTTCTTCATTTTTGAAAGATGCTTTAAGTGGGTATGGAATTCTGGGTTGACAGTTTTTTCCCCCTTCAGCACTTTAAAGTTGAATGTTACTCTCTTATTTTCTAGCTTGCATGGTTTCTGGAAAGAAGTCTATTTATTTTCTAATATTTGTTCTTCTGGCTGCCTTCAAGATTTTCTCTTTGTGTTTGTTTTTCAGCAGTTTGAATATGATCTGCCTGAGAGGGAGGGTGTGTGTGTGTGTAGCTTTTGTAGTTCTGCTTCATATTCTTGGATCTGGTTTTAAAGATTCTTTTTTCTTTTATTTAATTGAGATTAACATTACATGTAGTTAGCCGTATTAATATGTACAGGTCAGTGGTATTTAGTGTATTCACAGTGTTATGCAACTGCAAGCTCTCTTTAGTTGGTTTTGAAAATTATTATTTTTCTTTTTTCTTCTGTATTTTTGACTTTGTGTATATTAAATACAGTAGTCTTTTTTTTTTTTTAAACACAGTAGTCATAAACAATACAAACTTGAACTGTGTGGGTCTGCTTATCCATGGATTTTTAAAAAAATATAGTACAGTACTGTAAATGTATTTTGTCTCCCTTATGACTTTCTTAGTAACGTTTTCTTTTTCTTTTTTTTAAAAAGATTTTATTTATTTATTTAACACACAGAGAGAGAAATCACAAGCAGGCAGAGAGGCAGGCAGGGAGAGAGAGGGGGGAAGCAGGCTCCCTGCCGAGCAGAGAGCCGGATGTGGGACTCAATCCCAGGACCCTGAGATCATGACCTGAGCCGAAGGCAGAGGCTTAACCCACTGAGCCACCCAGGCGCCCAACATTTTCTTTTCTTTAGTTCACTTTATTGTAAGAATATAGTATATTGTACATAGAACATAGAAAATATGTGTTAATTAACTGTTTATGTTATTAGTAAGGCTTCCAGTCAACAGTATGCTATTAGTAAAGTTTTTGTGGAGTCAGAAGTTGTGTGGATTTTTGACTGTGTGTGGGGTTGGCACCCTTAACTCCCCTGCATTATTCAAGAGTAACTGTAGTTTGATTTTGTCCTACAACTCTTGGATTCTTTTTTTATGTTTTTTCCCCTTCTTTTTTTCTTTGTGTTTCAGTGTGGCTAATTTCTTACATACCTATCTGCAAGTTCACCGATTCTTTCCTTGACTATGTTAATTCTATTGATAAGCCTGTTGAAGATATTCTTCATCACTGTTACAGATTTTTGTTTTTTGTTTTTATCCTCCAGCATAGTTTCCAACTCTGCTTAAATTACTCATCTAGTCTTACATGTTATCTGTTTTTTTCCGTTAGAGCCTTTAACGTATTGTTATTTAAATATACTTAACTATTTAACATATTCAGTAGTCATTTAATATTCCCTGACAATTCTAACATCTCTATCCTTCCTGAGTCTGTTTCTGATGACTGCTTGTATTTGCCTGTGTGATTTTCTGGCCTTTTGGTATGCTTTGCAATTTTTTTCTAGAAGTTGGACATTTTATGTAGGATAGTAGAAACTAAGATCTAGAAATGGACATGCCTTTTTTTATGCTAAAAAGACTTTTGTGCTGGTGTTTTGAGTTGATCTAATTTTGAGTTGAGTTGGGTTGGATTTGAGATTTATTTCTCTTCTGGCTTTGCTCAATGAGGAAGATGGAAGGGTCCTGCTAGAGTTTTGTGCCCCTTCCACCGTGCCTGCTGCTATTTTCCCTTTTATCTCTACCTTACTGGGGACTTTCTCAAGACTGCGAGATTCTTGTGATTTCATGTGTTTAGGGAGTTGACTGGTTTGTGGGAGTTTTTTGTTTAATGTTTTTTTGTTTTTTGTTTTTAATTTTCACTGCTCCCTCAGCTTTTGTTTTTTTCTGTGCTTCAGAGAGGGTGTTTCTTGCAAGCTGCTTGTTACTCTGTGAGCTAGACTGGTTGTGGGTACTGGAAGGCATCCTCTATTGTTCTGGTAATACTTTGTCTTCTGCAGGCATTGAGTCCCTGGGTCTTGGGTTTGTGGCCTTCTCCAAGCTCCTGTCACTCTTTAGGCACCATTCCGAGCCTAGCATGTTTTCCTGCCCCTCTCTTTGGGGTAGAGGATTTTCCCTCTTTTTACTTTTCAGATCACTGTAGATATCACACAGTGCCCTAAGGTGACAATCTTTGTTGCTCTTTCTCCTCTCAGGCTTTTGTTTTGTGAGGGAGATGGAAGGGTCCTGATAGTTTGTGCCTCTCCCATAGCATCTGCTGTTCTTTTCCCTTTGTTCTCTGTTAGTAGAGACTTTCTCAAGACTGCCAGTTTTTTTTTTTCTGTGAGTACTTGGTGGTATTTACAGAGCAAAAGCCTGTAAGAACTTGCAGATTTCCTATATTTGCCTTAACTCTCATTCGCCAGTACACTTTCACTCTTTACCAATTTGTCAGTCATCCTACTGTAATTCTTACCCTAGCAAGTCAGTGCTCACATTTTGTCTTTCTCTGCATGTTCCTGTCTTAGATTTTAGGCCAGTTGTTCACCCTGTGAATGGGTTCCAGAAAAGTTACGAACTTGGGTGCTCTCTCTTTCCATTATAAGGTTGGAAGTAATACTCTCTTTAGTTCTCTAATGATCCATTGTCATTATTTTGAAAAACCGCTGTCATTTCAGTTTGTTTTTCTTCTTTCCCCAATAAATGTTTAGTAGGTGGTTTTAAAATTTCCAGATGTAAAGCCTTTTTTCTTATTTTTGTTAGTAACTTCTAATTCCATAGTATTAGATTTAGAGAGTATTGTTTATAACATTGCTACTTCTTGAAGATTATGTTTCTTTGTAACCTAACATGATTGATTTTTGTGTTTGTGTCATTGGCTCTTGAGAGAATGTGTGTTCTTTATTATCAAAATGTAGATTTTAATATATATCCGTAAGATCTTCTACCTCCTTTCTTATGTTTTGTCCACTTGATCTGTCTTGTATTGAGAGTGCTATACTTAGTCTACTATTATTAGGTATTTCTGTGTCTTTTTAAATATCCTATAGTTTTCTTTCATGAAGTTGGTTGCTGTTTTATTCCATGCATGCATACTCATTTTTTTAAAAGATTTTGTTTATTTATTTGAGAGAGAAAGTGAGAGAGACCGCGTGCATGCACTAGAGCGGAGAGGGACAAAGAGAGAGGAAGAAGCAGACTCACTGCTGAGAGTGGATCCTGACTCGGGGCTCAAACCCAGGACCCTGAGATCATGACCTGAGCCAAAGTCAGACACTTAACTGACTGAGCCATGTGGGTGCCCCACGCATGCATATTCATAAGAGTAGTAACTTCATTGTGAGTTGTGGCTTTTGGCATTAAAAAGTGGTCTTTGTAAATAAAAGTGACCTTTGTTATATTTAATACTAGATGTCTACTCCTACTCTTTTTTTGTGTCCATTAGCTTGATTTTTTTTTTTTAAAGCTTTTATTTATTTATTTGACAGAGAGAGAAAGAGCACAAGCCAAGGGGGATGGCAGGCAGAGGGAGAGGGAGAAGCAGGTTCCCCACTGAGCAGAGAGCCCAGCACAAGACTCTGTCCTAGGACCCCAGGGTCATGATCTGAGCTGAAGGCAGACAGACACTTAACCCGACTGAGCACCCAGGGGCCCCCAGTAGCTTGATATATATATTTATTTATTTATAAAATATGGAACGCTTCACTAATTTGTGTGTCATCCTTGCGCAGGGGCCGTGCTAATCTTCTCTGTATCATTCCAGTTTTAGTATATGTGCTGCCGAAGCGAGCTTTGGCAAGTAGCTTGATTTTTAAATAATTTTGTATTTAGTCATTTTGTTATTTCGTTTTAAGTGAATCTCTTGTGTATAGCATATATAGAGTCTTGTTTCATGAGCCAAATTTAAAATGTTTTTTTAACAGTTATGTCCATTCATATTCACTAATGTGATAGATGTGTTTGGTCTCAGTGCTATCATAATATTTTGTAATCATGCTTTGTTGTATTTGCTATGTTTTCTATGAGTTGTATTTTCTTTCCTTTTATTTACAGTTATTTTTTCTTAAATTATTGGTATTTAAGAATGCTTATATGTTCTTGTGGTTACTTTTATACTTGAACTTTTTTAATGCTCTTAGTCTCATTTTCCTTTTTAGCTGTTTACAATGTGATTTATCGATTTTTAAGTATTATTTAAGCCTATCTTTTGCCTGTATAACAGTCAGTGTTCTTATTCTGTTTTCCTTTTTACATTTAAAAAATTACTTTATACTTTTTCAGAGCATTTAAATTTGTCCGTTAGTCTTTCTTCTTGCATCTCACATCTGTTTTAGTCGTGTATATTTATATATTCTTAAAATACTTACCATTGGTCCTTTCACCAAAGTTTTCTTAGTCATCAGTCGGTTAATAAGCTCTTGTCCTAGTAGATTTCTCAAGGGTTGATTACTGCAGAATTCCCTAAGTTCTTAAATGTTGAAAAATTTCTGGTAACCCTGATACTTGAAGCTTGGCTGCATATAAAATCTTTGGTTCATATGTTCTTTAATTTTGCATTTATTTATTTAGGAAAAGCCTTTTTTTTTTTTTTTGGTAAAGATTTTATTTATTTATTTGAGAGAGACAGAGAATGAGCAGGCAGGGAGAGGGTGGGGCAGAAGGAGAGGGAAAAGCAGACTGCCCACTGAGCAGGGAGTTCCATGTAGGGCTCCATTCCAGGACCCTGGGATCATGACCTGAGCCAAAGGCGTGGCCCAAATGACTCTGCCACCCAGGTGCCCCTAATTGTGTTTTTAAAAACCTGCTTCATTGTCTTGCTTTATATATTGGTTTGGAAACTGATACCATCTTAATCTTTGCCTTTTTAAGTTACTGATCTTTGCCTGGAGGCTGTGAGGATTTTATCTTTATATTTGAAATTTAGTAGTGTTACTAAAATATGTTTCAGACTTGGTCATTCTGAATTAATATCCTCTAGGCCTCCACTGATCTTATTATAGATTAATAATATATAATATATATATGATATATAATATATAATATATAATATATATTCATGTCTATTTTTAGAAAGCTTACTTGTAGTTTTTTAAAACTTATTTTTTAAAATTTTTATTATTTTTTTAAAGTAGGCTTTATACCGAGTATGGAGCCCAATGCAGGGCTCAGACTCATGATCCTGAAATCAAGACCCAAGCTAAGGTCAAGAATCGGATGCTCAACTGATTGAGCCACCCAGGCACCCCTCTTAGATTTTACCTTTAAGTTTTAGTTCTGTTCCCTTTTTTTTTTTTTTTTTTTTTTTTTCAGGAACTTGACAATATGAATATGACTACTTTGTCTCTCTTCCACTTTAAGTACTTTATTTCTGATCCTTTTTCTTTTTTCGTTATGTTATTTTCATTCTTATGGTTGTTTTCCTGCCTTTCTTCAATTCCCCTCATGAAATTTTGGTTGGCATCTATTTTCCCATGGGTACCTTGTGACTTATCCTTTATTTCTGAGAATATCTTATTTTTTTCCTTTTTCCTGGGTACTATCAGCTTTTTTTCCTTTCTTCTGCCTTTTTGGTTATTTTTCATGGTTTTAAAATTTTCTGATTGAAGATGGTTTTTCTTCAAATGTTTATTTAAATGTATTGTTTGGAGTATTAATTTACAGCTTTTCTCTGTTTCATGGTAGTTTTTTGGAAGGGAATTTTCCTCAGTAGATACATATGAAATTTCATTTCCCGATTTTTTTTTTTTTGGAATAGCTCATATATATTGGTTGGTTTGTGTGTTTTTATGTTCATTTTTATGGTGATGATATGAATAACAATATTTTTATTTAAATGGCGCCCTCTTCTGTCAATTTAGCAAAGCTCAGATACTTAAGACAGTTTTTTGGTTGATTTGTTTTGGTGTTTGGGGGGAGTTGAAGAGTGATAAAAAGTAATGGGAGCGTTGACTTTATGATTCTCTTTTGTAAGACACTAGACTTTCCCATTTTGCTTCTTTTCCCCTTTACCACTTGACTATCAAAGGGAGCCTTTCACTTTGTTTTTGCTTTTTTTTTCTTTGCAGTAGCTGTGTGTTTTTTAGACTGCCCCTTTAAGTCATTCCTCCCCCTTTAAATTATGCCTTTATAAATCCCTTTCCTGTAATCTTTGCTATGATCTGTTTATACCTTTTTATTTTTTTATGTATTTTTATTACATTTTTTTAAATTATAAGATTTTAAAATTTATTTATTTGAGAGAGAGAGAGCAGAGCAAGCAAGAACATGAGTTAGGGGGAGCGGCAGGGAGAAGGAGAAGCAGACTACCTGCTGAGCAGGAAGCCAGACACGGGACTTTGTCCCAGGACCCTGGGATCATGACCTGAGCCACTTCACCAGCTGAGCCACCCACGATCCCCTTTTTATACCTTTTTAATGTTTTCAGACAGGCAGAACTTAAGCTCTTAGGCAGTAGTTGAATCTACTTCTCTAGCTGTAGTTGTAATCTTCTCTTAGGCAGTAGTTGAATCTACTTTTCTAGCTTCCCTCTGGAGGCCTGTCTTCTGAGGTAGGGATGGGACGAGGAACATGAGAGACCATATACTGGGAATTGGTAATTTTCCTCTTTTTATTAAAAAGGAAAAAGGAACATGATCAACAAAAGGAACATGTTCCTCACACTTACTTTGAAATTTCAATATTCTCTTTCTGCAAGTCATGTTGAAGGCATGATTTTTGTTTAGCTTTATTTGCACTTTGTTGTTTAGTATTGTTTTGGATGATGTAATAGTCTGGATCCAATCAAGATGTAGAAAACCACACAGTAGGTTAAAAACAAGTGAATTTTAATATAATGAATTATTAACTATGATAAAGGAATAAGTATAAGATATGAGAAAACTCTATATTGTACTTTAGGGTTAAGAGAGAGTACCTAAAGAAGGACAAACTTAGAAGGGATTCAAACATTTTTGGAGAAGTAGTTCAGCCCACTGAACAGGAGAGAAGTTCACTCTTTGGCCAGACCTGAACTGGTTTGTAGTCATTGGGTAAGTACGCTCTGGTGGAAGATGGGGGAGCAAACCAGCCATCAGTAGTGTGGGTATGCAGCGGGCTTGCATGGAGTTGTGAATTCTCTGATCACAGGTAGGACTGGGGACTTGAAGTAGCAGCAGTGTGGTTCCAACCCTCTGGCCGCAGGTAGCCATGCACAGGGACTTGGAGGGGAGGTCAGTGGGCAGAAAACCTCTGGGCAGTTTTCCAGTTGTGAAGGCTGTGGAAAGATTATCTGTAAGCCAAGACTGCATGGTTATAGACAGAACCATGTTCTGGGCTCATGACTGGGGTAGAACTCCATTGGGTGTCCTCACTTCCCACCCATGTTGCCAACACCTGTGCTGCAGCTGGAAGCTACAGGAAAGAGACTTTTTTCTTGGCAGTGTTCTGTAGTCTGTACTGACAAGACGCTGTGCTCATTTTAAAAGAGATGTCAAGGGGGGCGCCTGGGTGGCTCAGTGGGTTAGAGCCTCTGCCTTCGGCTCAGGTCATGATCTCAGAGTCCTGGGATCAAGCCCCACATCGGGCTCTCTGCTTGGCAGGGAGACTGCTTCCTCCGTGCCCCCCCCCCCACCTGCCTCTCTGCCTACTTGTGATCTGTCTCTGTCAAAGAAATAAATAAAATCTAAAAAAAAAAAAAAAAGATGTCAAGGAATTTTTTTTTTTTAAATCACCAAACCTAGTTAAAGTATATGTTCAGATCTAAGAGTCAGATAAATGACACAGATGGAAATATTGGATGACAGATAGTTGGGCAGCCTCTGTTGATTTCAGTTACCTGGAAGTCCCACCAAATTTTATATATCTCTACCCTTTTTATTATTAAGCTCTTTTTTTTTTTATTTCACAGATCACAAGTAGGCAGAGAGGCAGGCAGAGAGAGAGAGGAGGAAGCAGGCTCCCTGCTGAGCAGAGAGCCCGATGTGGGGCTCGATCCCAAGACCCTGGGATCATGACCTGAGCAGAAGGCAGAGGCTTTAACCCACGGAGCCACCCAGGCGCCCCTATTATTAAGCTCTTTATTTGGAATGCCATCCTTTGGTGCTTCAGATCTTTATTTCCTCCCAGCATGTCAAAAATTTATCCTGTCTCAGGCACCCTTTGTTATAATCTTGACTTTAGCTTTTCCATTACTAATCACTGCCACCTCTTTTATACTCTTAATTTCAGGTATCCCTCATTCCTATCCCTATCTCATCCCCTTTATTTTTATTTTATTTTATTTTATTTTTTTAAAAGATTTATTTATTTGACAGACAGAGATCATAAGTAGGCAGAGAGGCAGGCAGAGAGAGATGGGGAAGCAGGCTCCTTGCTGAGCAGAGAGCCGGGGGCTTGATCCCAGGACTCTGGGATCATGACCTGAGCCGAAGGCAGCAACTTTAACCCACTGAGCCACCCAGGTACCCCCCACCCCATCTCATCCCCTTTAATAACTTGACTTAGAAAATCCTTTACACACACTAGGATCTATTAATTCATGGGTCCTGTCACCTTTACACTGTCTTTTAGATCCTGTGTATCTGCTTTCCTGAATTCTTTTTCTTTTCTTTTCTTTTTTCTTTTGGGTCCCATCGTTATATTGATACTGCAGGGCCAAAACTTGAAGTCCAGGTCTTCTGACTCTAGATTCATATTCCCATATACTAGAGATGGCAAATAGTTTTAAGTTATAAGCCAGCTCTGTTCAATTTTTTTCACTGTGTGCAAAGACAGTTGATAATGTCTGCCTCAAAAAGTGTATTATGGTTTATGGGATCATGTCCAGATTTAGCAGGAAGAAGTGATATAATTGCTTCTGAATAGCTGCAGTGGACATATATGTCTCATTGTAACTACATTTATTTCAATGTGTCTTAAATATCAGTTGTGATCACTAGTATGTTTAAGTAGCAAATTTAGATTTTGGTTTTAGACAAAGATAACTGGCATTGGTAACATCTCTCTTCCTTCTACTTGCCTTGTTCTATAAAGCTAATATATAATTCCAAAATAATTACACCTCCCTCACTTACTAATTCAAATGAGAAGCCAGCCATGTAAAGATCTGGGGTAAAAACACTGTAGAAACGAAAGAACAAATGCAAAGGCCCTGAGGTGAGGGCTAACGTGTTTGAGGAAGAGATAGAAGTCTGATGTGGCCAGAATGCAGTGAGCAAAGGAGAGAGAATGTTAAAAGTCAGAACAGTAGATAGGGACTTGATTTTATAGGAACCTGTGGGTGAATATTTTGGGTGTATCAATAATATTTCAATTTGATAACTCATAATCCAAAAATGATTTTCTCATTAATGCATGAAACATTTAAGTACATGCTTAAGAATGATACAAAATTATATTGGTTTGGGTTCCAAAGTTGTGTTCTCTTAACAACGGACCTCAAATGACAAGCCACGTAATACATCAAGGAAGAAACAATGGAAAAGCTCCTACTGTTCTGAAGTAATCATGACCCACACTGTCAGTTCTTTTAGTGTCTGTCTCTGGTCATTCAGACTGCATTGATTAGAAGCTCAAAATCTAGAGTTTTACATTAGAATGGAAGTAGTGGTTCTGGCAGTCAATGTGAAAGAGTTACAAGTACTCTGAATGAGTATAATGAGATTCAGTGCAGTTAGTGTATCTGGACCCAGTATTCCTATTTAGGGTGACAAGACTTGATATACTTACACAAAGTATAACAGGATCTTTTGGTCAGTAAATAAAATGAAGTCCAGAATTCCAAATAAGTTAGAAAGTATAATGAGGCCTTTGCAATCCTAGGCAGTCATGAAATGTAACAGAGTCCAGATCTCTAACTTAGTCTGGAAATGTAATGATCCAGCATTCCTAGTTAGTCAGGAAGTGTAATAGTCCAGCACTTAGCCAGATATTGCTTAGCAACTGGTATGAAGGTTTGATGGAAGAAAGGAAACAAACTAATGGTTAAAATGGAGTTTTGGAATCATTAATTTACTCAAACTATACTTTTGCTTGATCTCCTTAAAATTCTGTGTTTCGTAGCTGGATTTTTCTTTTGACCTTAATAATTTTTCTTTAAAAATCTTTTACTATCTGACTTTCTATACTCTCCAAGTATTTCTGTCTCTTATCATACTAATTGACTGATTGAAAATATTGCTTTATTTTCTCCTTTGTTCTTTTTTTTTGAAGACCTATAGTTCTTATCTTCCTTTTTACTAAAACCTTAAAGACAGAGAAACAAATGAAACCTTAAAGAGAAAGAAACAAATGAACAGGCTTGGTTTAGCCTGTTTCTGCTGATTAATTTGATTTAAAAATGTAATTATACTTTAATTCACAAACAGTACACTGATATTATTGATAAAATTTAAAACTACAAAAGCAACAAGGGAGAAAGTCACTTACAATCTTACACTACGACTTTTGTTTGATATTTTGGTCTATTTCCTGGTAGTCCTTTTCTCCCATTTCTCCTATGCTAATGTATAAGCATGTGTGCTTCTTTATAACTTTTTCTTAAGCTATTTTGCATCGTAAGTATCTTCACTTTTTTGAAATCTATGGATGAAAGAAAAACACATAAAAGTTTTAACTTTAGACAAAATTTTACATGTATTTTTGGGGGTATTCAGGAATCAGTCTGTCATCACAGGTCTTTGCTTTTTTTTTTTTTTTTTTTAAAGATTTTATTTATTTATCTATTTGAGAGACCGCGAAAGAGTGCCTGTGTGTGAGTGGGGGCAGGGATGGAATAGAGGGAGAGGGACAAGGAGATTCCCACTAAGTGCAGAGCCTGATGTGGGGGGTTTAATCTCAGGACCCTAAGATCATGATCTGAGCCAAAAGCAAAAGTCACACTCTTTTTTTAAAAAATAAATTAATTAATTAATTAATTTGACAGAGATCACAGGTAGGCAGAGGCAGGCAGGGAGAAGAAGTGAAGCAGGCTCCCTGCTGAGCAGAGAGCCCAATGTGGGGCTCGATCCCAGGACTCTGGGATCATGACCTGAGCTGAAGGCAGAGGCTTTAATCCACTGAGCCACCCAGGTGCCCCCAAAAGTCACACTCTTAACCAACTGAGCCACCTAGGTGCCCCAGGTCTTTGTCATGTATTATCATGTGTTATTGCTGAGTTTTGTTCTTTTAGATTTGCAGTGTGGCCATTGCTGCCCCGGATCTTTGGGCTATGCTAATGCTGTAATTCAAATGTAAGGTTACAGTTACCACTACAGTGAGCTATTTTTGTCATAGTATGACACCTATGCACCAAGTGACTGGGTCTGGAGGGATTTCCAGTTTCAGTAGTATGTAGTATCAATACTAGTCTTATCTCAATAACCCATGTTACAATTTTTTACTGACTGAGTAGTATTCCAGTATAGGATGCATCACAATTAATCCTCTATTGATACACGTTTAGGTCTTTTTTTTTTTTTTAAGATTTTATTTATTTGAGAGGGAGAAGGAGAGAGAGACAGAGAGAGGGCGAGCGCACAAGTAGGGAGGAGAGGGAGAAGCAGGTTCCCTGTGAGCAGGGAGCTGAACATGGGGCTCAGTCTGAGGACCCTGAGATTGTGACCTGAACCGAAGGCAGATTCTTAACTGACTGAACCACCTAGGGACCCCTAGTTAGGTCTTTCTTAAATTTTCTGTTACAAACAAAATAGTGGTGCAGTAAATACTCTTATGTTTACTGTTTGACAACTTCCTTGCAATATATTCCTAGACATAAAAATTGCTCAGTCAAATTTGATATGAATTGCCTGGTTGCACTTGAGAAATGTACCAATTTATAGATAACAAAATTTATCTTTGCTAACAGTAGGCATTATGGAATATTTTTATTAGTTATAATTTTTATAAAGTGAAATGCATAGATCTTAAATATACAATTAGAGGAGGGGTGCCTGGGTTGGCACAGTTGGATAAGCCAACAAGTAAACTCTCTTGGTTCTGGCTCAGTCTCTAAATAAATAAATCTTTAACAAGTGTATGCTGTTAGATGAATTTTGACAATTCTACATACCTATGTAAAAAATATCTCCATCAAAATATAGAGCATGTGCATTATCACAGATTGTTTATATTCTTCAGGGATTTATCTATTCAGGTCTTCTGTGTATTAATTAAATTTGGATTTTTTATTTTCTTATTCCACTGAATTATGAGTTCTCTATATATTCTTTATATAATAAATATTCTAGTCCTTTGTCAAATATATTTATTATAGATATTTTCTTCTAGTATAAGGCTCACCATTTCATTTTCTTCTCTCTCTCTCTTTTTTTTTTTTTTTTAAGATTTTATTTATTTATTTGACAGAGCAGAGATCACAAATAGGCAGAGAGGCAGGCAGAGAGAGAGAGGAAGGGAAGCAGGCTCTCCGCTGAGCAGAGAGCCTGATGCGGGGCTCGATCCTAGGACCCCGGGATCATGACTTGAGCTGAAGGCAGACCTGAGCTGAGCTTAACCCACTGAGCCACTCAGGCTCCCCAACCACCATTTCATTTTCTTAATGGTGTCTTTTGAAAAATAGGGGATTTTAATTTTGATGTTCAGTTTATGAACTATTTTATTATTCATGCCCTTATGTCAAGTGAATCTCTAGTTGTTCCAGTACCATTTTTGAAAGGATTATCCCTTCCTCATTAAATTACTTTATCACCCATGTTGAAAATCAATTAAACTTATAGAAATGTTCTATTATATCTCTGAGGAATGGGTTTGTTCATAGTGTTGAAGTATAAAGAATCAGGATCCAGGCTTTTACTATCTTCAAGCTGATTAATTTTGATAAGCCTTCATTAAAAAAAAAATTTTTTTTGTCTTTTTTCTGTATCTTGGGATGGCTAGCATAGAATCTGATTTGTAATATACTCATTTTAAAGCAGAACATGTTCAAGTTTCTCCCCCCCTCTTAAAAATTATTAGTTTTGTCAAATTATTTACTGATAGAGGGATAAAGAGGCTTATAGCCATAGCCATTTGGAAATAGTTGTTAGAAGGACCTGACAGGTAATGAGCATCCTTAGGATACCCCACTCTTCCTTTCTGTGAAAGCATAAGATGCTGTGTGATTATCAAAATCTGATCAAAAAAACTTAGGGAATTTCTCCATTGCTTATATGTATTTGCTGACATTTTTTTGTGTTGTCATGCCAACAGTGATCAAGGCCTTATGAAATTCTGATTGAATAAAACACCTGGAGATACAGTATATAATTATGAAAAAAGACTCAAGTCTGTAAATACCAGACTTCTTGCATACCAGAAAGTTTTGTGTATTTTGAGTGCTTGGGAATATGTGAACTTGGAGTTGGCTATCCTGTAGTGGCCATTTGCTTGGTGTTGGTGTCACTAATACAAACTAAGATAAGCAGACATGTTTCGTGAATACATAGCAACTTGATTTTTGTTGTTTTGTTTATAAAAATAATAGTAGAAATTTAGTTACTACAGAAATGAACTCTCTTCTTGTTTTTCTTGCATAGTGCCAACAAAAAGTGTGCAGTCATTGAGCAAAGGGGCGGCTAATAGATGTATATTCCTTTTTATGAAACAAAACAAAACAATCTTTTTAATTCCCTGCTGTAGAGAGTTCTTTGTGCTCTGAACACATCAAAAAAGATCATCTTAGGAGTAGTTCATCCTATGGTTAAGTTAGTTGAATATATTCCCCCTAGTATTTTAATAATGAACATTTATTTCAGTTGTTTACACCTTGGTAATGAGTATTGAAAACTTAGCGTTAGCTTCCAACTCTACTATCTGAAAGATTTTTCTGTGTTATAATTTTGAATTTGATTTAGGTACTTTTATTGTTATAACTTTTAAAAGAATTATTAGTACTTAATAGTAACAGTGATGTATTTTTTATAGTTAAATGTTTTCTCATACCTGACCCAGTGACTTTGATTTTGTGATTTCACCTGGGAGGTTTTTGAGCAGAGATGTGACACATTGACAGCAGTGTTACAAGAGTTTCACTTTGACAGAAAGTAAATTGGAAGGATATAGAATGGTTAGATGCAGAGAAACCAGTTAGGACAATAATGTGCTTTAACAAGCATTTCATATAGGACCAGGATTTGGGAAAAGAAATAATTGTGAGGGAAGCTTTACAATTTGAAATGGGAAGGGCAGAATGTGTTGTTTTCTGCCTAGTCCTTCCCCTAAAATGGATTCCAAGACTTAAAGCCTGTATTATACCTCTACAGATAACTAGATTTTCTGTTTTGAGAGAAATGAAACTAGGGGAGTAGATGGCTTAAATTTTCTCAGATTTCTAACTTACCTTCAGAAGAGAATAAAAGATGGGAACTTTATAACCAGAGACATAGCTATTTCCAGATTTACATAGAAAATACCTTATTTTTTCACTTGAAGAAACCACTCCCTAAAAACACAGAAAGAAGGTTATCACTCAAAAGAAGCATAAAGACAGAAAAAAAAGGTTGGAAAACCCTAGTTTGAAAAAACAATAGCAAAAAGCTTCAACTGTCTAAACATGCTTCTTATCAAATTCATAGGTTTTGAAGTTTTGGTTTTGAATTTTTCTCACTGGGGCACACGCTGTGGCGAAGGTCTCCTTGTTAGTGTTATTGCAGTTCCATGCTTAAATTTAATATTTGTTGAACACTCAAACTTGTTCATTTGGGAGCTTTAGAAAATACCTCTCCTGTACTATAAGGATGCTACTGGTGCTTATTACCTCAGACAGTCAAGAAATCTGGAACACTTTGGTAACAAAATTGATACGAAATCTGAGAAGTGCCAGGGATGATCACTTTTCTTCCTGTCATGACAACTTTATTTTCTGCTGTTGGAGGACAGTAGAAACAACTGTTGAGGCAGCTGTTGCCAATGCCATTATCACTCTCTAAGTTTTACATAATGCTTCCACCGGATTTACAAATCTGTTGGGAGGAAATGTATTGGTTTTCCCCATTTTGCCCTTTGTATTTTTCCTGCTACATTGCACTTTAGTATTTCTAATAGCAAGTATATTAGTTTCCTAGGGCTCTTTTAACAATTTGCCACAAACCTGGCATCTTAAGAGAAATTTATGAAGAGAAAAGGAAAAAAGAAAAAAGGGGGGGAAAAAAAAAGAAAACAAACAAAAAACCTCACAAAAACCAAGAGAAATTTATTCTCTTACAGTTCTAGAGCCCAGAAATCCAAAATCAAGGATCTAGGGAGAATCCGTTCGTTCTTGCCTATTTTAGCTTCTGAGATCTTCTCCTTGTGGTCTTTGATTTGTGGCAGTGTAATTTTATCTACCTCCAGTTTCACATGGCCTTCTTCTCTGTGTATATTTTTTGTCTCTGGTAAGGATACCCTCATTAAATGAAGGATAATAAGAATACCCTCATTAAATAAAGGATACCATCATTAAATGTAGGACTCACCTTTTTCCAGTACTATCTCAGTCCTTACCTTGTATCTATGAAGACCCTATTTCCAAATAAGATCACATTTTGAAGTTATAGGTTGACATGAATTTTGTTGGTATGCCATTCAACCCACTGCATGAAAGTGCTGACAATTTGAGATAACTCTTATTAGTGGAGACCTTGTTTTCTTATGATCATATTCGTTTGTTCAACAGACATTTAATAAACCCCAACATTATACCAGGGGCAGGTTTAAAGGAAGATGGATTAGGTTATTTACTCTTAAGGAGCTCTCAGCGTAATTGGAAGGCAGATACAGACCTCCATATCTATGATTCAGTGTGACAAGCAGGGTAATAGAGGCCTATATTCAATGCTGAATACACCCCTGTATTTGTTGTGGAGAGACCCAGTAGGTATAAGAAAAGAGGAAAGACTTCACAAAAGAGTTGACATTTGAATCTTGAAGGAAGATAAGGAAGTTACTGAGAGAGGTAATAGCAGATGTAAAGGTACTGTGGATTGAAAGAGTGGCTTAGGAAACTGCAGGTTCTTTAAAGTGCCACTGGATCTTAGAATGTATTTGGAGGAATGAGAATGAATAATAAACTTCTGTTTTTTCACAGCATCAACATCCTGATCCTGGGTTGCAGTAATCCTATGAACACTGTGGCAAAGACAATACTCTAATAAATTTTCAAATCCCTTTTTATGTTACTCCTTCCTGGGCAAACAGAAAGGTTGATTTTTCTAGCTCTTTTGAGGTTAGATGGGGACATCCCTTCCCCTTTCCTTCACTTTTTCCCTCCTTTCTTCCTTCCTCTTAAGCTGTGGTCAGTGATGGAAACTGTATTGATATGGTGGAGTTACAATATTGGAGTAGCTGACTCACTGAGTCCCCACATGGAAGACAGCTGTCCTGGAAAGTTGCCCATATATTCAGCGGGTTTTGTATGAATGAGAAATAAACTTTCTGATACACCAGAATTGGGGTATTATTTATTACCACAGCATAGCTTATCCTATCCAGCTATATAATGTTTTAAAACTTCCTTTAAATATCCCCCAAATTAAAAATAAGAAATGACAGAGGAAGCTAGTCTCTAGTTTTATATTTTAAATTGAAAGTATATTTCAGATGTAATTGTATATTTCAAATTTATCCCCCTTTTTTATAATTATATGTCATGAATTCATTTTATAAAATTTTTAGAAGTACAGAGCAGCTCTCTCTCCATCTAGTTGTAAATAAATACTGTTAATAATTTGGCTTAAAAAGTTTCTCCCCCAGATTATTCTCTTATAAACTATTTTTAATATTTCTTTTTAAATGTCATAAAATATTATTACAAAGCATGAGTTTGAATGGCCTCACCATAACCTTTTATGGACTATAGTATTTAACCAGCCTCCAGTTATTATTCATTTGATTTGTTCTGATTTTTTTTTTAATTAAAAATTTTTTTTTTAAGATTTTATTTGTTTGAGAGAGAGAACACTAGCAGAGGGAGAGGGAGAAACAAACTCCTGGGTGAGCAGAGAGCCAGACGTGGGGCTCAATCCCAGGATTCTGAGATTATGACCTGAGCTGAAAGCAGATGATTAACTGACTGAGCCACCCAGGCGCCCTCTTCTGATTTTTTATAATATAAACACCACAGAGAATATCCTTATAGAAAAATCATGTAAAAAAATTCTTTATTATTATTTCCTTAAACCAAATACCTTAGCATAGAGTTGTTGGTTTAAAGGGATCTCTCTCCTTGAGAGAGATACTCCTTTTTAATGCTTTTGATAGTATATCAAATTAATCTCTAGAAAGGCTATATCTGTATGCAAATATAAGAAAGCCTTTTCATTGATTCTTATCAAAACTGGATATTTTTGTGTATGTGCACATGTGCATGTGAGCATTTAGCAGTCTGATAAGTAACCATGTTATCTTATTTTGATTTTTATTTCTTTTGTTGAGATTTTGACTGCCCCATATGTTGCATTGGTCATTATACTTATTTCTTGTGAGGTTTATATCCATTGTCCGTTTTTTCAGTTACTTAAATATATTTTAATTAGTTCTATAATTCAGTCTACTGAAGACATGGAGTATTTTTTGAATTAATTTTAATTTTTTTTTTTTTTTTTGTTATTTTTAAAAAACTTACTTATTGGTCAGAGAGAGAGAGAGATACCACAAGCCAGGGGAGTGGCAGGCAGAGGGAGAAAGCAGGCTCCTCAATGAGTAAGGAGCCAGATATAGAACTCAATCTCAGGACCCTGGGATCATGTCCTGAGCTGAAGGCAGCCGCTTAACTGAGCCACCCAGGAATCCCAGGTTTTTTTTTTTTTTAAACAGTCATATATGTGCACTTTTTTTTTTCCTTATTTTGTCATTTGTCCTTTAAATTTATTTATGGCATTCTTGGGTGTCACAGTTTCTATTTTCATGTGGCCAAATCTGTCAGCTTCTTTTTTATTTTTTCCTTTGTTAGTATGCTTATATAGGACTTTTTACTACAAGATCAGATTAAACATATGCATGTATTTCTCCTAGCACTATTGTGTTTTCTTATTTTTTGATATTTAACTCGTTAACCCACATAGGTTCTGTTATTATGAAATAGCTATCTAACTTTTTTCTCAGTTAATCAGTTGTTAATTTAGTTAATCAAGAACATTTTTTTAAAAAAATTAGGACCATTTTTTTTTGTTTACAACTCCTGTGTTTTCTTTGACTTTAAATGTTACCTTTAGCTTTTGTTGAATTTTTCTGTATACTAGGGTTTCTTTTGGTCCCTTTGATTTTTGAAATCTGTTCTTGAACTAGCTTGAAGTGGTTTTCCTTAAGGCAACTTTATAATACATACTTATTGTGTATGATAGACAAATTTTTTTTTCATTACACTTCTTCTACAAAAATGTTTTGCTTTTTTCAACTGTTTTTTTTTTTTTTTCCTTCCAGATGGGTTTTAGAATCATTTTGTTTAGGTTACAAAAAATATTGGTACTACTCTTGTAATTTCTTTGTTCTTGTAAGGTAACTTGGGAAGAATTGGCATAATTCCAATAGTCTTTCCATTCAGGGATAGCTTCCCATTTCTTCATATTTCCTTTTAATTTTCTTTAGTAAAATTTTAGATACTTTTATTTTGAATGAGATGAGAAGCCGTTGGAGTTGGTAAATAAGAGTTTGAGCCCAGGAGGAAGCTACAGTACAGAACAGCTTATCTGTGTGATAAATTAGTAGTGAATTTTGTTCAGATTATAAAATGTAGGTTGGTGAAACTTGGAAGTGTTTTATAAAAGATGTACTAGTTGCTGAAGTGGTAAATCTAAATTGATCTAGTTAGTGGTCAGTCTGAATTGATCTAATGATAGTCACAAAATTTATAAGAACAATCTTTTTAAATGTCTCTGTGTCTTAAATGACACCCTTGGGATCATGAGAACTTTAAACAGACCGTGTTTAATCTAAATTTCTATGACATGGATGCAGTCACCTTCTTGTCATCCTGTCTGACCCTAAAAGGGACATAGTAAGGTGCCAAGGTTTGGGTAGTGCATGTGTGCTAGATTCTAATGACCAAATCATTATTACTTTTGTTACCTTGCAGTTCTTTTCAAGCTATTAATAATGCTTTTTTATTTAAAATTATTTCTTTTTAAATTTTACTCACATTCAAGAGCAGTTTGGCTCATGAGATTTAAACAACGGACTTGCTGGCCCTTGGTTTGTCAATAATTGGCAGCTCAGTTACAGGATGCAGTATATCTGCCCAGATTTAGAAGAAACAAGTGGAATAGGAAAAAAGAGAAGGGTGTGTGGGTAGTTTCTTGATTTTCTGAGGTTTCCACTCAGTATTACGAAATGCTCTGAAAGAGGAATGGACTTTTGGAAAGGGGTGTTGCCTTTAACTGCCTTTAATCCTGAGTTGCAATCTCAATTTCCTACTTACCCTGGCACATATGCCCGTTTTCCTCTTGTGGAATGTGTTGGGGAACACAGCAAATGGGTGTCAGCACTATTGAGGTTAGGATGTAATGAGAAATAGCTTATTTGAGGGTGAATCAGTTTAAGGTTAACAGCACACAGTGTTAGTAGTTCACACAGTAGGTAACACTGTAAAAGCCAAACTGAGCCTTTACTGAGTAAGTAGTTAAAGGATAGTGCCTTTTTTGTGTATTTTGCCCCACCAGACAACAGATCTTTCTGACTTTCTGTTTCCACTTTTCACCTTCATGTTAGAGTATGGCTTCTTGCAGTAATGCACTTCCTTTCTTTGCTCCCTTCCACATTATGACTGTATCACACTACCTCTTTGATAGAAGTGGTTACAGGACTTACGTTCCTGTGGGCAAGTTTGAGAGTTCCAGTTGCTCTGCATCCTTCCCAGTACTTGGTATTGTCACTTTTTTATTTTTATACTTTTTCTTAAACATGTAGAGACATTTCATTGGGGTTTTAATCTGTGCTTCCCTGATTACTAATGGTCATTTGGGTATGCTCCTGAGTACCCATTTAAATCTCTTTTCTGTTGGCAGTATGTGTCTTTTTCCTGTTGATTTCCAGGAGTTCTTTATGTTTTTGGTTAGGAGCTCTTTGCTGAATGTGTTGTAAAGATCTTCCATTCTGGGGTGCCTGGGTGGGTCAGTGGGTTGAAGCCTCTGTCTTCGGCTCAGGTCATGATCCCAGGGTGCTGGGATCAAGCCCCGCATCGGGCTGTCTCCTTGGCGGGGGGGAGCCTGCTTCCCCCTCTCTCTGCCTGCCTCTCTGCCTACTTGTGATCTCTGTCTGTCAGATAAACAAATAAAAATCTTTAAAGATCTTACATTCTGAGGCTTGCCTTTTGCTCCTTAATGGGGTCCTTAATGAGGAGGAAAGACTAATTTTAATGCAGCTGCATTCATTTGTATTTTTCATTTATTGAATTTGCTGTTTTGGGGTCCCATGTTTTAAAGAAATCTCTACCTAGTCCAAGCTCATGAAGATGTTCTTCTACATGTTTTCTTTAGAAACTTTACTGTCTTTGTCTTTTATATCTAGAGTGGTAGTTTACCTGGACTTTTGTGGTTGTATGAGATAGGCTCAGGTTTGTTTGTTTTTTGGTCATGGGTATCCATTTGGCTTACTGTCATTTACTGAAAAGACCATTCTTTCCCTGGCTACAGTGCCATATTTCTCATAAATCAAGCATTCCTACATATGGGGATTTGTTTCTCAACTGTTACAGTTCCATTGCTCTATTTGTCTTTCCTTGCTTTAGTACTATCCTGTTTCATTGACTGTAAATTAAAAAAAGGAATATCAGTAATCTGGTGGGGGTGTAGATTTTTAAGCTTTGTCCTTTCCAAGATTGTCCTGGCTGTTCTTGATCTTTGTATATTAAACGTATTTATAATCAGGTTATCAATTCATATAAAATAATCTGCCAGAATTATAATTGAAATTATATCGAATTTGAGGATGAATTTGATGAATCTGAAAGAGAATTAACATCTTTATAGCATAACATCTTCAGATCCACTCCATTTTTTGGACTTGTGTTTATTTTTTTTTTATAAAGATTTTATTTATTTGACAGAGGGAGACACAGCAAGAGAGGGAACACAAGCAGGGGGAGTGGGAGTGGGAGAGGGAGAAGCAGGCTTTCTGCTGAGTGGGGAGCCCAATGTGGGGCTTGATCCCAGTACCCTAGGATCATGACCTGAGCCTAAGGCAGATGCTTAAAGACTGAGCCACCCAGGCACCCGTGTTTATTTTTTTAATTATCTTTTTTTAAAATGTTGTATTAGTCACCATACAGTACTTCATTCGTTTTTGATGGAGTGTTCCATGGTTCATGGTTTGCATATAATACCCAGTGCTCATTGCAATATGTACCCTCCTTAATACCCGTCACCGGGCTAACCCGTCTCCCTGCTCCCCTCCCCTCTGAAACCCTCAGTTTATTTCCTGGAGTCCATACTCTCTCATGGTTCGTCTCCTCCTGATCCCCCCCCACCATTTTTCCCTTCCTTCTAATGTCCTCCATGCTATTACTTATGTTCCATATATAGGTGAAACCATATGATAATTGTCCTTCTCTGCTTGACTTATTTCACTTAGCATAATACTCTCCAGTTCTATCCATGTCAATGCAAATGGTGAGTATTCATCCTTTCTGATGGCTGAGTAATATTCCATTGTATATGTGGACCACATCTTCTTTATCCATTCATTTGTTGAGGGGCATCTCAGCTCCTTCCACAGTTTGGCTAGTGTGGACATTGCTGCTATGAATATCAGGGTGCATGTGTCCTTTCTTTTCACTACATCTGTATCTTTGGAGTAAATACCAGTACTGCAGTTGCTGGGTCAGAGGGTAGCTCTATTTTTAACTTTTTGAGGAGCCTCCATACTGTTTTCCAAAGTGGCTGTACCAACTTATATTCCTACCAACAGTGTGAGAGGGTTCCTCTTTCTCCATATCCTCTCCAGCTTTTGTATTTTCCTGCCTTGTTAATTTTTGCCATTCTAACTGACATTGTAAGGTGGTACCTCAGGGTGGTTTTGATTTGAATTTCTCTGATTGCGAATGATGGTGAACATTTTTTTCATGTGTCTGTTAGCCATTTGTATGTCTTTTTTAGAGAAATGTCTGTTCTTGTCTTCTGCTCATTTTTGACCTGATGATTCGTTTTTTTTAAGGTGTTGAGTTTGAGAAGTGAACTTGTGTTTAATGTCTCTAGTACACTTTTCTGTTTCTCTTTGTTGTAATTCATACTTTTTCATTAGATATTCTCTAGATACATAAACTTTTCTGATAATGTTACAAATAGTGTGTTTTTAAGTTTTCATTTATTTTTTTCAATACGTTGAATTTCTTTTTCTGGCATATTTCCTGCTTCAAACCTCTTGTACAGTGTTAAAAGGAGTGGCACTAGAGGGCATCCTTGAATTATTCCCATTCTTACAGACAGAGATTTCAGTGTTTAAACTAGAAGTGATGTTACTTGTAGGTTTTCTGTAGCAATTGTTTATGAAGTTAAGGAAATTTCTCTCTATGCTTAAAAAAAATAGCAATTTTAATTAATATCGAGGTTTATGAAGTGCTTGCCCTGCATAGATTGAAATGGACATAGAAAATTTCTTTATTCTGTTAATGTTGTGAAATACACTGGTTGACATTTGAATGTTGTATATTATTTTTCATTTAAGTCTGGATGTAGTTTCCTAATGTTTTATTTAGGAATTTTGCATCTGTGTTTTTGAGAGAAACTGGCATATGATTTTCTTTTCTTACAGTGTTAACATATTTTGGTACCAAACTTATCTGGCTTCATAAAGGGTTGCTAGATTTAGCAAATAAAAATTCTATGTATACTTATACTAAAAAATAGTTATTGCTTTTCTGAAATTCACAATTAATTTGGCATCCTGTATTTTATCTGCCAACATTGTTCATAGGTCAAATTAAGAAATGTTGCATCTCTCTTTTTCTAGAAGAGTTTATGTAAGATTGGTGTTTTCATCCTTAAATGTTTGGTAGAATTCATCAGGGAAGCTGTCTGTGCCTGGAATTTTGTTAGCTTTAGATCTAAATATTTCATTTTTGAGTGCTCATGTAAATGATACTATTTTTAATTTCAATTAGGATTGTTCATTGCTGGTATATAGGGAAGTGAGTAACTTTTGTACAATAACCTTGTATCCTGCAAGGGTATACAGTGTTTGTTTACTATATGTTCTTTGTTCTTAATATGATTGTGATAGAGGTTAAACATGAACCCCTGATTTTTTAAAACCTAATATAAATGAAGGGTTTAACTATTTTCAGACAAAGCAAGGATGTTAGAACAACACTTACTATCCATTTACTGTTTTTTTTAAGTTTTATGTAATTTGTTATATGTTTTAATTCTGTATACATTTTAAATCCTGTAAGACTTCATTATTATTTTATACTGTCAATATGCATTTAGATTTACTGTCTGTGTACTCTTTCTGTTGCTTTTTATTCCTCTCTGCATTTTCTTCCATCTCATGCCATTTTTCTTCTGTTTGAAGGACATCTTTTAGTTTTTCCTTTTGTGTGGGTGTATTAACAAAAAATTCTCTTTTTAAATATGTTTTTGAAGTGTCTTTGTCTCATCTTATTATTTTTCCTAACTTCAGTTTTGAAGAGTATTTTTTTTTCCTGGAAATAGCATTATAGGTTAAGAAAGTTTACCTTTTTTCATTACTTTGAAGACATTTTCTTCTGGCTTCCATTGTTTCTGGGAAGAAAGCAGCTATTGTATTTATTTTTGCTCTTAGACGGTAAACCTTTTCCTCTTTGGCTGCTTTTAGGATTTTCTCCTTCTTAGGTTTTCAGAGATTTAACTAATATGTGCCTAAGTGCAGCTTTCTTTTTACTTATCTTGCCTGGAGATCTTAGGGTTTATTTAATATGTCTCTTAATGTCCATCAATTTTGAGGAATATTAGTACAGTCCCTTTTATAAAGGTTGTGTCTTATTCTCTCTCTCTTCTAAGTCTGAAATCTAATTACATCTGTGTACTATCTTTCACTCTGTCCCATAAGTCTTTTGGTCATTATTCCATTCTTTTGTCTCTCCATGCTTTGCTTGGATAGCTTTCCTTTGATTTATTTCATATTCACTAATTAATTCTTTCTTTTTTCTTCCTTTCTTTTCCTTCTTCCCTCCCTCCCTCCCTCCCTCCCTTCCTTCCTTTCTAGATTTTATTTATTTATTTGACAGAGATAGAGACAGCCAGAGAGGGAACACAAACCAGGAGAGAGGGGGAGGAAGAAGCAGGCTTCCAACTGAGCAGGGAGCCTGATGCAGGGCTTGATTTCAGGACCCTTGGGATCATGACCTGAGCTGAAGGCAGATGCTTAATGACTGAGCCACCTAGGTGCCCCTAATTATCTCTTTAATTAAGTCTAATCTGATGTTAAACCCACCTACAGAGTTCTTAATTTCAGTTTTATTACTCAATTTTTATTTCCATAATTTCACAGGTGAGAGGGTGAGAGGGGTGAGAGAGAGTATAGGTCAAGTCCTATCAAGAAGTTCTGGTGAATACCCCAGACAGTTTCATTTGGGACCTTGATGGGGTACATCTAAAGAATAAGGGTAAACTGAAAGTAGACCAGCACTCCAAAGAAATGAGGCCCAATTTTGAATCATCTCAATCTTCAACTACAGTAAGATTATCTATATTTTTGCCTAGATGTCTTTCAGGAGTAAAAACCAGTTGAACCCCAAATAGATCTCTCAGTGTTTTGTTTCCATTGATCTACTCAGTGAAAAACAATAAGGTATGCCATAAGTAAAAATTGGACTGAAAACCTAGAGAAGAAGGCAATAGAACCAGATCCATAGGCAATCTAGATGTTTCAATTACCAGTCAATTTTTTAGAAATATATTATTACATGACATAGTGGAGAGTTTAATCAGAAAAATGGAAACAATAAAATTTACAAGTATTCATTTAGAATTCACATGGATATATTTATAAGTATATAGATAAAATTTTGAACATGATTTTTTTAGAAGTAATCTTTGTTAATGTTTTGTGCCATAATTACAGCAGTATGAATAATTAACTCAGTATAGGTAACATACAGTGTTATATTAGTTTGGAAAGTATGCTTTGTGTGATTTCAGCGCTTTGCAATTTATTGATACTTTCTGTGACAGGCTGACTCTAATATGGCTCCCTATGATTCCTGCCTCTGCATATTTATGCACTTGTTTACTACTGTTCCCTCACTTTGAGTGGGATCTGTGATAGATCTTCCTTGACTTATGTTGGGGTTATGTCCCAATAAACCCATAATAAGTTGAATATATCGTTAAGTTGAAAAATACTGTAAGTTGAAAATGCATTTAATACACCTAATCTGCTAAACAGCATAGCTTAGCCTAGCCTACTTTAACACTCTCAGAAACTTAGCTTTCAGTTGGGCAAAATCATTTAGCACAACGCCTGTTTTATAATAAAATGTTGAATATCTCATGTAATTTATTGAATACCATGCTCAAAGTGAAATAATGGTTGTATGTGTACAGAATGGTTATAAGTGTAATCACAACTTTGTGATTATATAGCTGATTGGGAGCTGCAGTTTGCTGCCACTGCCTGGCTTCACAAGAGAGTATTATACTGCGTACCACTAGGTCAGAAAAAGATCAAAATTCAGAATTTGAAATACAATTTCTACTGAATGTGTATTGCTTTTGCACCGTCATAAAATCAAAAAATTGTAAGTTGAATCATCTTAACTTGGGGACTGTCTATACAACAAAGTGATGAGATATCATTTCTTTGATTAAGTTACATAGGATTTAACTTCTGTCTTGCTAGAGACTTTCTTGTTGGCTTTGATGAAGCAAGTTACCATGTTGGTGAGGAATAATGGCAAAGAGCTCCAACAGCCCAAAAGTAATGGAATCATCCCCAAAACCATATAAAGGAGCCTGGAAATGGGGCTCCTTGTCCTCCCTGCAACATCAGTTGCAGCCTTGTGAGAGACACTGAAGCAGAGATCCCAACTAAGCCATGCCTAGGTTGCTGACCAGCAGAAACTATGAGATAACCAGTATTTATTGTTTTAAACTGCTTAGTTTGTGGTAATTTGTTATACCACAGATAACTAATACATTGCTTAATGACCTAATTTGTGATCCAGGTTGTTTATTGTTTTCTGTGTTTTTAGAAATATGTTCACTTTGGGGTGCCTGGGTGGCTCAGTGGGTTAAGCCTCTGCCTTCAGCTCGGGTCATGATCCCAGAGTCCTGGGATCAAGCCCCGTATGGGGCTCTCTGTGCAGCAGGGTGCCTGCTTCCCTCTCCCCCCGGCCTGCTTCTCTGCCTATTTGTGATCTCTCTATCTCTCTCTCAAATAAATAAATAAGATCTTTAAAAAAAAAAAAAAGAAATATGTTCACTTTGGGTGTTGGTATTTTGGGTATAGTATTTCATATATGTCCATTGGATTAAGTATTTTATTTATTTATTTTTAAAAAGATTTTATATATTTATTTGACAGAGAGAGAGATCACAAGTGGTCAGAGAAGCAGGCAGAGAGAGAGGGGGAAGCAGGCTACCAGCTGAGCAGAGAGCCCAACGAGGGGCTCGATCCCAAGACCCTGAGATCACGACCTGGGCCGAAGGCAGAGACTTAACCCACTGAGCTACCCAGGGGCCCCGGATTAAGTATTTTAAATTGTTCAGATCTCCTAAATCTTTACTTATTTTTGTTTGCGTTTTCTATCAGTTACTGAACATGGTATATTAAAATCTCTTGCAATGATTGTGGTTTTGTTAATTTTTATGGGTGATGCTATTCATTTGTGCATTCTAGGCTGTATTTCTAGACATATGCAAATACAGAATTATTATAACTTATTAGCAGACTGAAACTTTTCCCTTATAATTTTCTTTTTCTTTAGGAATGTTTTTGGCTTTATAGTCTGTTCTGTTTAATTTTAATACAGGTACACCAGTTTCTTTTGGGTAGTGTTTTCTTGGTATATCTCTTTTTACCTTTTATTATTAACCTTTCTATGTTATTATATTTTAATGTATTACTTTGTGATAACATACAGCTGGTTGATGAGTCATCTGTAACCTTTATAATCTTTGCATTTCAAGCTTATCATTTTCAACATCCAGATTTAATGTAAATTACTCACATGTTTAAGGTGAAATGTATGATGATATGTGCTTTGTAGAAATGTTCTGTTTTCCCTCTTCTGTTACACTGGTTATTTTTTTTTTTTTTAAGATTTTATTTATTTATTTGACAGAGATCTCAAGTAGGCAGAGAGGCAGGCAGAGAGAGAGAGGAAGGGAAGCGGGCTCCCCACTGGGCAGGGAGCCCGATGTGGGGCTCAATTCCAGGACCCTGGGATCATGACCTGAGCCGAAGGCGGAGGCTTTAACCCACTGAGCCACCCACGTGCCCCTACATTGGTTATTTTTGTTACTCCTTCATATCCCTTTCCTCTTCCCATTTGGTAATTACATACTCTTTAAAAATCTTCTGGCAAATTTCTTTGGAAATCAGACAATGGATATTTGACTTATCAGATTCTAAAATTAATACATTGTAAGGATTTTACAACCATTGATTTTCCATTTACATTCCTCCCAACTTACGTTGTATTTTTTGTTAGGTACTTTAGTTTTGTAGAAAAATTTTAAACTTCACAAATTATTGGTATCATTGTTTTATGAAATCAGTTTTCATTTAGATTTACCTACATTACCCCCCATTTTCTTTTTTCCATCTTTGCCTTCAATTTGGGATCCTTTTCCTTCTGCTGTAGTATATACTGTAGAGTTTGCATTAGTGCAGATCTGATGGGGGCAAACTCTTCCAGGTTTAGTGTGATGGAAACATATTTTTCCCTTTCCTTTATTCTTGAAAAATATTTTCCCTGGGTATGGAATTATAGGTTAATTATTATTTTCCCTTAGAATATCAGTTGAAGATAATCATTCCATTATCTTCTGGCCTTCTTTGTTTCTGATGGGAAGTTAGTGGCCATCCTAACTGCCATTTCTTTGATTGTACTCTGCCCTTTTCCTCTAGCTTTTTTTTTTTTTTTTTTTTTTTTTAAAGAGAGAGAGAGAGAGAGAGAAGTTAATAGAGAAAGAGCATGGAAATGTTGGGGGGAGGGGAAAGAGAGGAGGAGAGACAAAGAATCTTGAGCAGGTTTCACACTCAGCACAGAGCCCTAAGGGCTTGATGTCACGACCCTGAGATCATGACGTGAGGTGAAATCAAGAGTCAGATGCTTAACCAACTGAGCCACCCAACTGCCCTTTGCTTGTTTTATAATTTAAAAAAATTAATTGGGGTATAATTTGCATAAAATAAATAATTTATATACAGTGATAATACTTTAAGAGTTCAGTTCAACTAACTGATGCATGAGTATCATTTTATTGATGGCTTTTTCTGAATGGTAGGCATTTTGATGGTGAAGTCTAGATGTTTGACTGAGACTAATCTTCAAGGAATCTTGGCCCAGTATGTCTTAAGATTTGCAGTCACTCAAACACTGGTCAAAATCTAGCTAATCTCTTTAAATATTGGCCATTTCACTTTTAACTTTGGTTGGCAGGAAGTTTTCTCCTCTACCATTTTTTCTCTTTAGTTTCTCAAATACACTTTTTTTTTCTACCTTTACAATACAACATTTGCACATGCAGTTTTCTCTACCTCAAACATTCCTTGCCCAGTTTTTAAAATAACTGATTTCTGTGTGTCTGTTGGGTCTTAACAAATATTTAACCTCTTTAGAGGGATTTTCTAGATCTCAGATATTTTTGTCATAGCACTGTGTTCTTTTCCTCTGTATTGCTTAGTTTAGTGTGTGGTTTTGCTCATCATTTGCCAGTTTTCCAACTGTCTTCTGCTCTGTTCTGAGTTATAGGGCTGACCCACATAAGATACATTCCCCCAAGCTCTCTTTCCATCTGGCTTTAGCCATCATCTTATGATAGGAAGTGTAAAGAGATTGGAGAGTGAGGCTATTTCTACTCTTCTACTGTTTCTATGGAGTCTCCTGTAGTGATTCCATTTCTTGTGTGTCTCTGGCTCCTTCCAGAGTTCCATCTTTTGCTGGGCAGCCTCTCTTCCATGGCCCCCAGTCCTACTGGCTGGCCTTGGCTTATAGACTCTATTAATATACTTTCTTCCTTGGTATCTCCACCCTTGTTAGGGTAGTAGGGACTTCCTGTTGTTGCTTATTGTTAGGTGCCTGACATAGATTTTTTTAAAAATTGAAGTAGAATTCCCATAACACATGATTAACCATGTAGAAGTATACAATTCAGTGGTCTTTAGTGTACTCCCCAGTGGGTTGCATCTACCAGCTCTTGTTTCAGAACTTTTTCATTACCCATAAAAACACCCAGGCCCATGAAGTAATCACCCCCACCCCCCACCTCCTTCCACCTCCTGGTAAACTTTAATCTGCTTTCTTTCTCTGTGGATTTTCCTATTGTGGATATATTATGTAAAAGGAATTATACAATTGTGTGAGCCTTCTTAGCATAATGTTTTCAACCTTTTTAGTTTTTCCAATATTCTTAAAAGTAGTTTTTCCTTATCGAAGTCCCTTTATTGATCTGTCTGGTGTTAGTTACTTTTCCTTGTTGGAAACTGATGAGATATTTATTTATATGTTTACTGTTTACTTATTACCCCTAAATTTCATAGTTTCTAAGTTGCATAAGGGCAGAAACCAGGTCTGATGTTTGTTTGGTATGACAGAAATTTTTTTTCAAAGATTTTATTTATGTATTTGAGAGAGAGTGAGTGAGGGCAAGAATGTGGGGTGGGGGTAGAGGAAGAGGGATAAGCAGACTTCCCACTGAGCAGGAAGCCTGATGTAGGGCTTAATCCCAGGACCCTGAGATCATGACCTGAACCAAAGGGAGACACTTACCTGAATGAGCCACCCAGGTGCCTGGTATCAGAGAAATTTTTATAGAGTGCTGAGGAAGATTAGAGATCACAGAAGGATTATTAGAGACCTTACCTTTATAGTTAAGCGGTTTGTCATATATACATTACTAATTGTTTTTCACCTGCTTTTTTTTTTTAGATTTTTTAAAAAAATTTATTTATTTGACAGAGATCACAAGTAGGCAGAGAGGCAAGCAGAGAGAGAGAGAGAGAGGAGGAAGCAGGCTCCCTGCCGAGCAGAGAGCCCAATGCGGCACTCGATCCCAGGACCCTGAGATCATGACCCGAGCTGAAGGCAGAGGCTTAACCCACTGAGCCACCCAGGCGCCCCTTCACCTGCTTTTGACAAGAACTCTGTATTAAAAAATGTTGACTATCAATTAACCAATATAAGCATCTGCTAATTAACTATTTTTAAATTATTATTGACGTTTTAGGGAGGAACTACTTTCAGAGAATATTTTAATTCTCCTTCCCTTCTTTTTTCTTTATTTCTTGGCAGAAATCTTTTTTTAATGCATTTTGTTTTATTGTGACAAAACATATATAACATAAAATTTATCATCTTAACCATTTTTAAGTGTATAGTTTGACAGTGTTAAAAGTATTCACATTGCTGTGTAACACATCTCCAGAACTTTTTCATCTTGCAAAACTGAAACTTCATACTAATTAAACCATGACTATCTGTCTCCCCCTCCACTACCCCACCTGCCCTGACCCTGCCTGGTAACCACCATTCTACTTTCTGTTTCTCTGAATTTGACTACTGTAGTAAGTGGAATCATACAGTATTTGCTTTTTTGTGACTTATTTCACTTAGCATAATGTTCTCCAGGTTTATCCATGTTGTAGCCTGTGACAGTATTTCTTTCCTTTCTGAGGCCGAATAATATTCCATTTTATGTATATAACACGTTTTCCTTATCCATTCATTCACCAGTGGTGATTGGGTTGCCTCCACCTCGTGGCTGTTGTAAATAATGCTGCTGTAGAAACATGGTTTGCAAATATTTTTTTGAGACCCTGCTTTCAGTTCTTTTGGATGTATACCCAGAATTGGAATTATTGGATCGTATGTTAGTTCTTTTTAATTTCTGAGGACTGTCCTTACTGTTCCCATAGTAGTTCACAATTTTACAGTCCATTAATAGTGCATAAGAGGCACGAGGGCTCCAATATTTCCTAATCCTTGCCAACACTTTTTAATTTATTAAGTAATTTTTGTGGTAGCCTTCCTAATGGGTATGAGGTGATATCTCATTGCAGTTTTGATTTGCATTTCTCTGATGATTAGTGATGTTGAGGGTCTTTTCATATGCTCATTGGCCATTACTATATCATCTTTGGAGAAATGTCTGTTCAAGTCCTTTGCCAATTTTAAATTGAATTATTTGATCTTTTGTTATTGAGTTGTAGAATCAGAAGTATGATTTGCAAATATTTCCTCCGATTTTATAGGTTTTTTTCCCCTCTGTTGATTGTGTCCTTTGATGCACAGAAATTTTAGTTTCATGTATCCTTCCTCTTTGGCCCCTTTTTGGCTTTTGTTGCTCATGTTTTTAATGTGATAGTTAGGAAATCATTGCCAGATCCAGTTTCACAAAGCTTTTCCTCTATGTTTTTCCCTAGGAGTTTTATGGTTTTGGTGACTATGTCTCTTCTTGTTTATTCTTTTATATCCAGCACCTTGACCCCTTTCCTCATACAGGTAACCTTTGAGTTAAGCAAATTGCCCTCCATAATATGGGTGGGCTTCATCCAAACAGTTGAGGGCCTAATAGAACAAAAGATTGGCCTTTCCTGAGCACCGGGGAATTCTTTAGTAGATGGCCTTCATACTTGAACTGCAAGTTTTCAGTTCCTTAGGTTTTCAGCCTGCTGGCCCATCCTATAGATTTTGAACTTACCAGCCTCCATAATTGGATACACCAATTCCTTAAATCCCTTTCTTCTTCTCCTCCCTCTCCCTCTTCATACATATATACATACATGCACATACCATGTTAATACTGTTTCTCTGGGGAATGCTGAAGAATACAAGATTATTTAGCCCAGCCCCTTTATTTTTACAGATTTGATAACTTAAAGGCCCAAAGAGATGAAGAAATTAGCCAAGGTCAAAGAACAAGTTATTGAAAAAACCAGGTCATGAACCCAAGTTTCCTGACTTCCAGTCTAACACTCTTATTACCTGAAATTGCTTGCCCAGAGCATCAAAACCGAATTGAAAAGCTCAGCTTCTCCTACTTCAAATAAAAAATAAGCATATTGACTACTTTCCATACATTAGGTCTTATCCAAAGCAGTCTGTATCCTTTTTTTCTCATCAATTCTTACACCCACCCTAGGAAATGTGTTATTATCACCTTCCATTTTGTATATTGACTTGCCTAAAATGACACATTTTGTCAATGATAGACCTCTTATCTGAACCTAGATCTCTAAAACTCTAGAACTGGAATTATTAATTACTGTACTGCATTCTCTCTATATATTTATTTTGTTCCTGTCCCTAGTGATATTAAGCAGTGAAGAAAAGATTTGGGTTTGCTCTGTTTTTGATTCTCATCAGCCTGGAGCCTTTTCCCTTCGTTGGTTTAGCAGGATGGTAAATGATTCATACTACTTATGTTTAGGCCTTAATTATTTGTGATCCCTTATCTTCTGTTCATTGTGATTCTTTTCTGAATGGAAATGTCTGTGCTGTTATCTAATTATTAGTACCCAAGACATTTCCAAAGTGGACACGGATTAATTTACCATGAAATTATGTGCCCTGGACTCATGTATTTTCTCCACTGCCAGTAACTATTACTATCTTTCTTCTCCATCTTCCTTTCAGACTTCCTGGTGGTAGCAGTGAAAGAAGTGGAGGAGTGTGAGGGTAGTGGTGTGAGGAGGGTGTTAGAGCTTTTCAACAGTGTGTCAATCAGATGGTAGTCAATCAGTAAAAGATCAATTCAGAATTGGAAAGAACCTGAATTTTAGTAGTGCTGATCTTGTACAAATTTCTCAAATTTATTGAGTTTGAGAAATTGTCCTGCAAATCTGTTATATAGCAGATTGAGAACAATTTTGTCTTGTCATTCCTTAGATATTTGGAGCATTAGATCCATAGCTTTCCTTCTGTCTTCTAGAAATCATTCAGCTCTAAGTGCTATGATTACTGCAAAGAAGTAATGCATGGCTATTGTCTGTGTGAGCTTAAGACTCTGAGGACAAAAAACACAGAGAGAGGGAAAAAAGCATAAATATTACAAGGCAAAATATATGTGTAACTAAGTGTCTTCAAGTAAGTTTAGGCAACAAAAATTGAGAGAGTGTGAGAATGATTGAGAATGCTGGGAGATGGAAGGGAAACTTGAGGTGGGCCTTGTGATTGGCTAGAGTGGATGAATCTAGCTGCTTTTAAAATAAAAATAAGAATTTGTTGTTCATGTCTAAATATAAGATGATTCTCATTTTTTAGTGATAAGATAATGAAAATATTTTGATCAACCTGAATATGTAAACTTTTTCTTAAGCTTGTGTAAGAAATAGACATTAACTTTAGCTTATTAAGTTATGCATACGGATTTAAAATTATGTAATATAAAATGTCACCTTAGAGTATTATCTTTTTTCTACTTGCTTCATGAAACATTATTCAAACCTTTCACATGTATTTTAAACACTAGTGTCTTCTTCACTAACCAGAGTTAGTCTCCCAATTATTCAGAGCACATAATCTTAATTTTTGTTTAAGTGGTTTGAGATAGAGCATTTAAAATATCTGGATATGGTACTTTTCCTGGGAATTTTAATCTCAAGTCACAAGAACTCATTCTGTTCATGAGCTCTACCATGAAACCCTTTCAAATCCAGTCTTTAACAGGCTTATTATAATGGCATCTAAAGTTTTAATTGTGAAATTATTATTCCTCCCCCTCCTCCCTTGCCTAATTAGAAAGTCAGTGCTGAAGTTCTTTGCCATCTTTTTAAGCCGATCTCATCTGGGAACCTGTTTTCAATATCCAAAACTAGTTTTGCCTGAAGTAGTTTTAGACTCTATATCTTTTGCAAACAGTTTTTTCTTCTTCAAAAATAAAATAGTTTTAAGAACTCAACTATAGGGTAATTTCCTTTTTCCTTTGGGACAGTTTTGGAAAAAGAACTTTGCCATATATGCAGTGTCATCATCTAGAGTGGATCAAAGTATTACAAGTGACCAAGGTGGTGAGGTGAGTGAGGTGAAGGATATAGCTGAGTTAGAATGGAGAGTCTAGAACAGTGTGTATAGACACATCAATATAGATGTTATTATCCTTATGTGGGTATTTCAATTTAAATTAAATGGTTAATTTAATATTTACATTAATCATTAAATAATAATTCAGTTCCTTGGTCACACTGGCTATACTTCAAGTGATCGATAGCCACATGGGGCTAGTGGCTAGTGTATTATGCAGTAGCAGATATAAATTATTTCTATCATTGCAGAAAGTTCTTTTGGGTAGCTGTAGTCTGGAAGGTGTCTATAACCTCAGGAATTTAATGAGTTCATGTCTAGGAATGATCATATTGATGGTAATCGTCAAACTTCTCTCCTTACCGATAGCTTATCACCCCAGTCAGCACCTTCCCTTCACTCATATAGACACAGATCAAAGATGCGTTAATATCTCGGTTTCTAAAATAGAATTACTGATCCAAGGATATTAGTATTGTTAGCAGATACTAGTATTGTTATTATAGTACAGAGCTTTATACTGTGTTCATCTGAAACACAAGGTACATCCTTTCCTTATGTCATTGTCAAGGGAAAAAAAAACCCAAATTGCTTTGTGATGAAAAGATCAGGACTTCTGGGAGTCAGAGAGGCCTGAATTTGAGTGTTACTCTGTATGATCTTGGATAAACCACTTACTCTCCCAGAATGTCATTTTTTTCTTTTTTTTAATATTAACATAAAATGTATTATTTGTTTCAGGGATATAGTCTGTGAATCATCAGTCTTACACAATTCATAGCACTCACCATAGCATATACCCTCCCCAATGTCCATTACCCTGTCACCCCATCCATTCCATCCCACTCCCCTTCAGCAACCCTCAGTTTGTTTTCTGAGATTAAGGTTCTCTTATGTGTTGTCTCCCTCCGTCCCATCTTACTTCATTTTTCCTTCCCTTCCCCCATGACCCCCCGCTGTGCCTCTCAAATTCCTCATATCAGTGAGATCATATGATAATTATCTTTCTCTGATTGCAGAATGTCATTTTCTTCATCACGCTTGCTTCATGGAGTGAGGATTAAATGAGACATGTACTGATGTGTGATTTATTTTACATAGTTCCTTGCACATGTTGCTTCCTTCCCTCTTCGTTCCTCTAAGTCCAAAAAGACATCTAATTCACTTTATACTAATTAGTTCTAATTAATTCACTTAATACTTCCATTCATAAATTCACCAGAAGATATTTTTTGAGCATTTACTATAAGCAAAGATTTCATCTCAGTGGTAGGAGTATAGCAGTGAACCAAAACAGGTAAGAATCTCTGTCTTCATGGTGCTTACATATTCATAGGAGACAAACTGCAAATGATATAAATAGGTAACATAGTGTGTCAGAAAGTGACCATTTCTTTTTTTTTTTAGGTTTTATGTATTTATTTGAGAGAGAGAGAGAGAGCACGAGCATGAGTGCAGGGTGAGGGGCAGAGGGGGAGGCAGACCTCCTGTTGAGAAAGGGGTCTGATGCGGCACTCCATCCCAGAACTCCAGGATCATGACCTGAGCCGAAGCCAGACGCTTAATCAACTGAGCCACCCAGGCGCCCCAGAAACCACCTTTTCTAATTTTTGCTTTTAGTAAATGAAATCTTGGTTGCTAGATCCTTTAGATCCTAGCTATATCGTTTTCCTAGTTTGCTCTTTGGTTTTTCATTCATAGATACTTACTTGACAGGGGTAAATCTCTTGGTACCATTATTTATCTTCGGATCTGCCTTGTGTTTCTTTGTCCTGAATTTAGCCTGCAGCAGTCCTGATGCTGCATGTTGAGCTATTTTTGATAGTGATATCTACTTGGAAGGACTCAATGAACATTTTTTGCATTTAACCGAAAACAGATTGTGGATGGTTATATTTCTTAAATTGTTCTGCTGTTTTCTTTCCCTGAAGGGGAAAAAAATCAAATTAGAACTTATTAAAACTAAATATTTGGCTGTTAGGAGCTCTTTAAGGGTTACCAATTGTACTTTTTACTACAAAAATAAATAGCAATAGATTGATTTTAAAAAAAACAGGTTAAAAATTTAAGTTTGGGATTGTAGGGCTGTTGAAATACTCACTTTTCTTGTACTTCAGTTTCATCATTTTATCTCTAAGGGATAGAATATTTTGATGATGTAGACCATTATTTAAATAGTGACGAGAGAGAAATAAGTTGTCTGCAAAAGATAAGTGTTGTGAGTGGAAAGATTTCTCTTTTTTTATAGAGTCTATTCCTTTTTTCAGAATTTTGTGATTAAAAACTATTTGTGATTTTAGATAAGAATAAATCTTGGTATGACAAACATGGGTGGATTTAGAGGATATAATGCTAAGTGAAATACCTTAGAGAAAGACAAATACCGTATGATTTCACTTATTGTAGAATTTAAGAAACAAAAGAAAGGAAGAGAAAAAAAGCAGACTCTTAAATATAGAGAATAAACCTATTTATCAGAGGAAAGGTGGAGGTCATTAAGAGTATACTTACTGTGGTGAGCACTGAGTAATGTATAGAATGTTGAGTGAACCATATTGTACACCTGAAGCTAATGTAACACTGTACTTTTATTGGAATTAAAAAAAAATCTTGTTATGACAAATGTTAGAAGAAAGGCAGTTCATCTTTATTGAGAATTTTACTATGTATCAAGTACCATTTAAGCACTTAGTGTGTGTTAACAAGTTTCATAAAATCCCAGTGAACAAGTTGGGTTATCGCTTCCATTTTACTGAGGAGAGAAGTGGGAGAGAACCTTCTCAAGATTATACAACTGTAAATAATGGAGATAGAAAAAAATGGGTTTCAGGGTGCCTGGGTGGCTCAGAGGGTTAAGCCTCTGCCTTCGGCTCAGGTCATGGTCTCAGGGTCCTGGGATTGAGCCCTGCATCGGGCTCTCTGCTCAGCGGGGAGCCTGCCTCCCTCCCTACTTGTGATCTCTGTGTCAAATAAATAAATAAAATCTTTTTAAAAATTAAAGAAAAAAAAAAGAAAAAAGAAAGCAATGGGTTTTTGGCTTAAGAGCCTCCACTCCTCACTTTGAGCATATTTAATAACCTGAGATTCTGAAGGATCTATGCCTTTAGATAACTTCTATGCCTATATCTATGTCTTTAGGTAACTCCTAGAATAATAAATGGTTTGGGGAAATTAATAGATTATATATGTAATGTCAGAATAAAGGTTTTTATATAGATCTCTAAAGTATTTAAAGTTGTTCCCAAACCTTGCTGTTCATAAGAATCACTTGAAGAGTTCGGAAGAGGAAAAAAAAATCTGGACCCCATTCCAGACTACCTGAATTTTAATCACTGGGAGCAGGAATTTAATATATCTGTCTTTCTAGCCCAGCATGAGGCAGACATTTATGCACCAGTGGTATATAGTATGTAACAGAATATCCTAAAACAAAAACAATATGTGATAAGGATGAATAATTATGGTGGCTAACATTTGTAGAGTACTTTTGTATTATCTAGTTTAATTGTTATAATAAACAATCTTGTATATTAAGTTGGTATTATTACCTCCTGTTTGTAGATGGGGAAACTAAATCTTAGAGTACTTCAGTTAACATGGTCAAAGTCACACAGCTAATGAGCACATGATAAAACTAGGATTTGAAAACAGATCTGCCAGACTATAGGACATAGAACATCCCATAGTTGACCCCATTAAATTATAGTAGATTATAGATCAGAGAGAACTAAATACTGAATATGAATTGTTTCTGTAGGGGTCTTTTTGCTTAAAAAAAAAGATAAAAAAGAATATATAAAAATTAATGTTTGTATGCCATCTCCTTTTTACACATTTTCTATTAATGACAGTAGGTCATCGTAGTTGGTGAATTCCCTAAGGGCCAGTTTCACTTTTAAAAAATTTGGTTAATGCATATATGTAACTGTAACTGAGATTTGTATTGAGGCTGGGATGTCTATATCTATCTCCTCCTACTTCTCTGATACTTCTATTTAATATTTTCTCTGATTTTACTTTTCCTACATACTCCTGAAATGTTGGCATTTCAGAAGTTCCATCATGAGGCTTTTCTTCACACTATTTCCTCATTTCAGATAAACTTAATCCACTCTTAAGACTTCTGCAAAGACTAAAAAATATGGTTTTATAACACATAACATGGACTGTATCATCTTAATCATTTTTAAGTATATAGTTCAGTAGTGTTAAATATATTCACATTGTTGTGAAACAGATCTCCAGAATGTTTCATCTTGCCAAACTGAAACTCTATACCCATTAATCTACAACTTTCCCTTTTCCCTCCTCCCAGCTCCTGGTAACTACTATTCTACTTTCTGTTTCTATGAATTCCACTATTCTAGGTACTTCATATGAGTAGAATCATATGGTATTTGTTATTTTTTGACATTTGCCATTTTTTGGCTTATTTCACTTACCATAATGTCCTCAAGATTTATCCATGTTATAGCCTGTAATGGTATTTCCTTCTTTTTAAAAGCTGAATACTATTCCATTGTATGTATATACTACATTTTCTTTATCCATTGCTGTTAATGGGCATTTGGGTTGCTTCTACCTCTTGGCTATTGTGAATTGTGCTGCTGTGAATTTTGGTGTACAAACATCTCTCTTTCAGTGATTTTGGATATATACCCAGAAGTGAGACTTCTGGATCTTTTGGTAGTTTAATTTTTTCCGAACACTTTTTTTTTTTTTTTTTTTTTAAAGAGCATGTGGGGGTAGAGAGGGGCAGGGGAAAGGGACAGAGAGAATCTTAAGCAGCCTCCATGCCAGTGTGGAACAAGACATCGGACTCGATTTTATGACCCTGAGATCACGAACTGACCCTAAATCAACAGACATTTAACTAACTGAGCCACCAGGCACCCCTTTCCAAATATGTTTAAAGTAGATGACTCATGACTCTAAAATTTGGTATCTTGATCTCATGCATTTTAGATTCTTAACAGTCTATAGGACATCTCTTTATGCATGTCCCATGTGTACTTCAAAATCAGCATGCCTAAAACTGAATGCCTCAGATCTTACTGTCCTCAGCAGCCTGTCCCTTTGCTCATGTTCTTGGGTTCATGGTATACATTCACTTATTCATTCATGTATTCAGTATATGTTAACTCACACTGCTTAGGGATGAGGTACAGTTAGTGTTGAGGACACATCAGTGAACAAAATAAAGTCATTTGGATCTCACATTCTAGTGAGGGAAGACAGATAACAAAGAAGGAGACAAATAGGTAGAGTGTCATGGCTAGAGGAATTCTCTTTTAGATAGAATGACTAGGGAAGATCTCTCTGAGATGACCTTTGAGTAGAAACCTGACTGAAGTGAGGGGATGAGATATGTGGATATCTAAAGGAAGGGCATTGCAGGCAGTGGGAAGAATAAGTATAAGTAGTTTAATGTGGGAGCATATTTTACTTGCTTAAGAAATTGTAAGGAAATCAGATCGACTAGAGTAAGTGACCTCAGGGGTGGTGGAAGAAGATGATGTCAGAGAAGGAGCTGGAGTCAGCTAATGTAGTCTTTAAAGTCAGAATGAGGTCTTTGACCTTTACTCTGATAATATGGGAAGAATAATATGGTTTTGACTTAACATTTGTAAGTACCAAGCTGGCTTCTGTGTGAACATGCAGTAAGCAGTGGGGCAAAGATAGAGGCATGTAGACCGGTTTGGAGACTATTGAAATACCAATTCAGAGGTGGGATGGTGGTTTAGACTAGGGTGGTAATAGAAAAGATTGGTCAGATTCTACATTTTAGAGGTAGAATAAAGAATTTCTTATAGGTCAGATGTGGAATATAAGCGAAAGGAATTGAGGATGACTATATGATTTTTTACTTGAGCTATGGAATTTTGAATTGCTTACCAGTTGTGTTGATTGGGAGGACTGGAGCAGAAGTGGCCTATTCAGTCATCCAAGCCAGAAGCCTGGGCATCATTCTCAATAACTTTCTCTTTTCAGTTCGTATTTCGCAGTGCTGACCAAATGATATTCATGAAAGGCAAATTTCAGTTGTAGCAGTTGCCTGCACATTATCTTCAGGTTAAATAAAACTTTAAATACCTGTATTTGTATTGATTCTCATAATTTAACTCTTGCTTACTTTTCCAACTAGCTCATCCTTGCTGCTTCCTGACCCAAACCTTTGCTGAAGCCACACAAAACTACTTTCCATTTCCAGAACAGACTTACCATAAATAAATAGACAGACAGACAGACAAAAAATACCCCCCTGCCCGGACTGCTCTTACTCTGCTTTTTACCCCAGAAGAGCCCTGCTTTAACACTTGGTTCAAATATCACACCTTCTTGCCAGCTTTTTTTTCCTGGCATTCAAATTACTTCCACTCTTTTCCCTCCATAGAGTATCTTATATATTCCTCTATTGAAGTTTATAGTAAATGGAAGGAAGAGTCATCAGCTTTTGAGTCATACAGTAGAGTACTTGAAGAAGGCTTAGGAAAGGGTTATCACAGAGATTAACATACTCAGGAAGTAGGAATTTGAAAGAACATTTAGAAGAATTTAAATATAGTAGATTGTTGGAAATTGTTACAGATGCTTACAGAAAATCAAATAATTGTTTATGAGAAAAAAAATTTTTCCTTTCTGCTCCAGAAAGAGGAGAAAATTGTGTTAAGCATCTTTTCGAGGCCTCATTGGCTTTCCACCATAATCTCATTGTCTTTCTTTAGAACTCTACAATTTAGTGTGGACACTTAAATCTACTACTTTTGTTTCTCTGGCCTTTTACTTTTATAGCTGAGAAAGTTTCATCCCAAAATGGACCCTTTTTTTTTTATAGTTCATTTGATTAACATAATACTAATGAGGTCTGTGAAATAATAGAAAAAATATATATTGGTCTCTGTCCCCCAGTTCCTGGCACAGAGCTCTAAAACCTTTATAACTTCTTAAGTGGTAAGAATCTAGTATTATATTTTGTTCTAATATTTGGTTTTTGACCTTGGTTCCTGATGTAGAACTACTAAATCCCTTGGAATTTCCTGGGTGATAGGAGTGACTTTTGTTCTATTGAGGAGATTTTGGCTCCTGGATAGCTTCAGGATAGGGGCTGATCACCAGAAAGACCAGACCATGATTAGAAGCTTGGAACTATCATTCCTATCCCCATCCTCTATGAAGGGGAGAAGGACTAGAGATTGAGTTAGTGATGGTTCATGCCTGTGTAATGAAGCCTCCTAAAAATCCCAGTAATACACGTTGGGAAGCTTCCAGGTTGGTGAATACATGAGGATGTGAGGGGGGAGAGTGTGCCCAGAGAGAGCATGGAAGCTCAGCATGCCTTCCTATATGCCTTTCTCTAGGCGCCTCTTCCATCTGGCTGTTCCTGAGTTAAATCCTTTTATAATAAGTCAGTAATCTAATAAGTAAAATGTTTTCCTGAGTTCTTTGAACCACTCTAGCAAATTAATTGAATGGAAGAGAAGATTGTGGGAATGACTGATTTTTAGCCAGAGGCACAGATAACAAGTCTGGACATGTACTTAGCATCTGAGGGGAGTAGGCTTGTGTGACTGAGCCCTTAACTTGTGGGATCCAATGCTGTCTCTAGGTAGATAATGTCAGAATTGAGTTAAATTGTAGGACACCTAGCTGGTGTTGCAGAATTGCTTGATGTGTAGAAAACCCATACATCTGGTGTCAAGTAAAATAGTGTTGTTGGTAGTAGAGTATGAGAGTAGAGGAGACACACAGGATAGTGTTTCATCCCCATATAAGGTAAAAGGTAAAAATTCCACAATTCATGGCTGTAGAATGATGGGCCTTTACAGAACATCTCATTGGCTCTACTCAGGGCAAAAACACGAAGGGGGGATAATTTTGTGAATTTAAGATTTTATTTATTTATTTGTTAGAGAGAGAGAGTGAGCGAGCGAGCACAGGCAGACAGAGTAGTAGGCAGAGGCAGAGGGAGAAGCAGGCTCCCTGCCAAGCAAGGAGCCCGATGTGGGACTCGATCCCAAGACGCTGGGATCATGACCTGAGCCGAAGGCAGCTGCTTAACCAACTGAGCCACCCAGGCGTCCCTAATTTTGTGAATTTAGCATGGACACTTAAATCTACTACTTTTGTTGTTTCCTCGGTACCCAGAATTGTTCTAGGTAAGTTACTAAATATTTATTGGATGGGTTGATGTTGGAATGAATGAATGAAATATTCAGATAAATGATTGAGATGTATGAGTACTTTGTAAGTACAAAACAGGGTAAAATCATTGAGACTTAAAGCAAACCAAGAAGCAGACTCTTAACTATAGAGAACAAACTGATGGTTACCAGAGGGGAGGTGGGGGGGGGATGGGTTAAATAGGTGATGGGGATTAAGGAGGGCACTTGTGATGAGCACTGGATGATGGAAGTGTTAAATCACTAAGTTGTACACCAAAGCTAATATTACACTGTATGTTAACTAACTGAAATTTAAATAAAAACTTAAAAAAAAGAAAAATCATTGAGAAAAAGGTGGTGTGAATCAGTTAAATTTTCTTGAAGAAAATGATTCACATCTGGGTTTGCATCTCCACTAGGCAACAATAGGCATTTCTTTCTTCATGATCCCATTGCCTTTCATATTAGTTGTTTCAATTAGTTGTTTCATATTAGTTGTTTCAATTAGTTGTTTCTATAACTGCCTGTCCTGGGAAGAACATGTCTTGTCATTTTTGTTTTCCCTCTGGTCCTAAAACACTGTGTTCAGGGAATAAAAGAATGAATGAATTTGAACTGGTGGAAAAGAGGATGTTCTTTATAAAGGATCAGTGTGATTGGAGGAGAGACATTCTGGTTTTGTTGGAAGAATTCACTTGATGGCAAGAGCAGAGTTGTGAATGCTAAAATATTAGTACTTTGTGGGACCAAAGTTTATTTTTTAAGTATTTTGAAATTATTTGACTCTGACATGCCATAGAGTAATAATTTCAAATAATTGAACAAAAGTATACTAATTTAGAAAGTATTTTTCCTATATTTTAAGTATTTTCAGGAGATGAAAAAAAAATGGACACAACAAAGCCAGTATTACTGGGGCGCCTGGGTGGCTCAGTCAGTTAAGTGTCTAACTCTTTTTTTTTTTTTTTAAGATTTTATTTATTCATTTGACAGACAGAGATCACAAGTAGGCAGAGAGGCAGGCAGAGAGAGAGGGAGAAGCAGGCTCCCCGCTGAGCAGAGAGCCCGATGCGGGGCTTGATCCCAGGACTGTGGGATCATGACCTGAGCCGAAGGCAGTGGCTTAACCCACTGAGCCACCCAGGTGCCCCAAGTGTCTAACTCTTGATGTCAGCTCAGATCATGACCTCAGGGTCGTGAGATGAGCCCCTACATCAGGCTCTATGCTGGGGGTGGAGCCTGCTTAAGATTTTCTGTCTCCCTCTCTCTCTCTATCTCTTTCCCCTCCTTCTCTGGAGAAAAAAAAAGTAATTATTATTTTCCTAGTTCACAGGCTTTCCAAACATGTGGTGTATGTAGAGTTGCCTATACTTTTAATTCAATCAACTAATAATACATATGATTGTATATGTAATAAAAATTTATCATTTCTATTTTCATAAAATTTTAAATACTTTTTCTGTTTATAAATTCTTATAACTTAAATGTGTTACGTATTTAGTTTTACTGATCTGTAATAAGTAATTTGGAAACTGGCCAGGTGAGGAGGCTGCTAATAAGAATAAAGCTAATGATATGGGGCACCTAAGTGGCTCAGTTGGTTAAGCATCTGTCTTTGGCTTAGGTCATGATCTTGGAGTTCTGGGTTGAGCCTGCCCTACTTTGGGCTCTCTGCTCAGTGGGGAGTCTGCTTCTCTCCCCACCCCCCCAGCTCATGTTCTCTCGCTCTCTCACTTTCTTTTGCTCTCAAAGAAATCTAAAAAATAAAAAAATAAAGCTAATCATAATTCTGTGATGTAATTATTGAAGCATTACTGAAGAAACATCTGGAAAAATGCTGGTCTGTTAATAAGTGATCTGTATTATACAGAAAATAATGAGTAATATAAGGACACTCCTATTTTTATACTTTTCATACTATTTCAAGAGTTAGTTGTACTTACTTTATTTCCCATGTATTTCTTAGCCTTTTATAATTTAATTTTTACTAAAACTTTAAAAATATGTCTAATAATCTCTTCTCAGACCTCATACTATTAGACCATTTTCACATTTTTCAGTTTTGTCTAATCCTTCCTTATAATACCTTCTTTGCCCCTTCAATGACATATTCCTGGTCTTTTGCCTCATATCTAATCCTTCTATTTGTATTGTTTTGTTTTTGTCTTTAGCTTTCTCTCCTGTATTTCTTATATGTATGAATTTCACAAGACTCTTTGTCTCAACTACTCTTCACCAAAGAAGAAAGCTTACAGGGGGAGGGAATTAAAATATTTTTAGGGCTGCTTTTATTTGCCTTTAACATATATTGCTTTACTGGCTTTGAATTTTTAAATTACTTTGGCTCCATTTGGATATTACCTGAACTGCTTATAGTAAAATTAATTGTTGAATATATTTTTGTCCTTGCTAGAAGGCAAGCTATGTTACGTCCATTAGTATATCTCCATTGCCTAGCCTAAGCTTGGTATGTAGTTGGCAATTAATACATGTTTGTTAAGTAAACAAATGATTCCTACTGTCACTTTGAAGTTAACATTTTCAAAATTGAACTCATACGAAAATTTCCTTTGCTTCTATATCCACTTACTGTTTGATGTCCAGATCAAATGCTATCTCTTTTCTGAGACTTTCCTTAATCCTCCCAAAAATCTCTCTCCCTATTCTAGATTCCTTTTAGCAAATAATACTTTTATTGTACCTTCATTCTGGATTACATTTTACATATTTATGTACAAAATAGGTTGAGGTCAAGGACTAACTTTCTACCCCAAAACAAATACATTATTTAAAATGACCCTAAGGTCTTAGAAAATGAAAGTGGAGGTGTGTCACTGATCCTTCTGCATAGTGTTGCCCTCTACCCCATCTTGCTACTTCTCACTTATCTTTCAGTCTTTTTTTTTTTAAAGGTTTATTTATTTATTTGAGAGAGATAGGGAGAGAGAGAATATGTGTGCATCTGCAGGAGCAGGGAGAGGGGCAGAAGGAGAGAATCTTCAAGCAGACTCCCTGCTGAGCATGGAGTCCTTCATGGAGCTTGACTCCACCACCCTAAGATCATGACCTGAGCCAAAACTGAGAGTCGGTTGCTCAGTTGACTGAGCCACGCAGGCACCCGCACTTATCCTACAGTCTTAATTGAGACATGATTTCATCTAGGAAGCTTTCTGAGCCTTGGTCAGGTGTTGACTATGTGGCTTTTATTTTTTTTTGGTATTTGTTTATTTTTACTTTAGAGAGAGAGTATGTGTGGGAAGGGGCAGAGGGAGATGGGGAAAGAGAATCCTCAAGCAGACTCGCTGCTGAGCACAGAGCCCAACCTGGGGCCTGATTCCAGGACCCTAGATCATGATATGAGCTGAAATCAAGAGTAAGTTGCTCAACCGGCTCAGCCAATCGGGCATCCCTGTTTTTGTTTTTTGGTACTCCTCCAGCTCATTAATTTAACAAATAAGTATCGGGTGTCATTTAATGCCTGTGCTGTGCTAGGCAACTGGGATAAAGTAATGAACAAAATTACTGTTATCTTGTCTGTCACATAGCCTACAGATATAAAACAAGTATTCACCAAATAAGTAATTGTCAGTTACTATGAAGGAAAAGCACAGTGTTCTATGTGAGAGTAAGCCTATATAGATGGGGGGTTGATTAAGAAGAATTTTTTGAAAAAGTGTATCTAACAAACTTCAGTTATGATTAAGATTTAGCCAGACAAGAAATGGGGAAAAGGCATTTCAAACAAACATACTATCTTCAAAAGATCTAAGAAAAATAGAATTTGATGCTTTTGAGGAACACAAAGATAGGCCTATTTTGGCTAAGGAAATAGTATTACCTCATTATACAGATGAGGAAACTGAGGCTCAAAAGAGGTTCGGTGAGTGTAGAACATATTAAGGTCATAAAATTTGTAAGTGGAAAAGTCTAGGTTCAAATTTTGGACTTTGTAAATACTTAGTATTCTTTCCATTATACCTTGAATTCCCGAGTGAAAATTTGAACAAAATCTTTCCAAACTCTGGCATTTTGTTTCTTTTCCAACACCATAGAAAATTCTTTCACTATTTTCTATTTTTTAGCAAAGGGGATATTTCTGTGTGGAGCCATTGCTATCAAAAGAAAAGAGATAATTGACCCGGAAGTAGGCAGAGATGCTTCCATTGAATTTGTGGCTTTGAAAACTCATTTTAGTATTTGTTTGACTCAGGATTTATGAGCCTCCAGGTTGTCAGGGGTCTATGGAATCCACTGTCTGTATTTATCTGTGACTATCTTTGTATTTTGCCAGTGGAGCATTACAGCTCTCAAAATTCATAGCAAACATCTTACATTCTACTTTATTTCCATTCAACAGAATAACATTGTAAACTTGATCCACTTCTGACAAATAATTTAAGTTAATGTTTCACAAAATACACAAACTCCTTTTGGGAATTGATTTCTAGGCAGCTGATAAAACACTGAAGCGTTACCCCCCCCTTTTTTTTACCCTTTTTCATTTTGATGTGGACTTGGATGGGCAAGGGAAGGGAAGTTGTTATGACACAGAGGCAAAGTTGGAAACGCCAAGTTTTTTCCTCCAGGGAATGTTTGTTACCCTGCAGTGAACTGCCTGCAATCCAGGATGTCACAGCGTGCTGGCTCAGTAGCCTGCAAAAATGCCCATATCATGTCAGTACTGTGCTATGTTCCAAGTAACTGGAGACATGTTAGCTTAGAGACCGACTTCAGGAATGTTTTATATAAGGAAACTTATTTTCCTGTGATATTCCTGTTTCCTTTTGTAACCTGGTACAATCATGGTATTTTGTTTATCAGAGAATTTTTGCCTTTGTGTTTTTTCCTTCTAAATGTTCTTTTTACTAAGAATAATTATAACATAAAAGACTGATTTTATTTATTTATTTATTTTTTAAGATTTTATTTATTTATTTGACAGAGAGAGATCACAAGTAGGCAGAGAGGCAGGCAGAGAGAGAGGAAGGGAAGCAGGCTCCCTGCTGAGCAGAGAGCCAGATGCAGGACTCGATCCTAGGACCCTGAGATCATGACCTGAGCTGAAGGCAGCGGCTTAACCCACTGAGCCACCCAGGCGCCCCCTGATTTTATTTCTTGAGTCCATTTTTTCATTTGTGATTTTGTATCTTACTCCTCTCAATCTGAAGAAGAAAATAAGTTAAAAAAACTTCAAGGTACTTATTTTACTTGTTCTGACATTCTTAAACATTGGTTTTTGTGGGTGTTTTGCTTGAATGAAGACTGTGAAAGTAAGCTTTTTATGACTCAAGATTTGGGGATATTATATGCCAAATGCATGTTTTTTGTTTTGTTTTGCTTTTTTTTAGTTTCCCAAAATACAGTGTTATCATAGTAAGTAGAGAAATATTTTAGAGAATATTTTGTATTATTAAGAAAACATTTAGTGTTTTGTTTAAATTTTATTTTATTTTTAAAGATTATATTTATTTGACAGAACAAGAGCGCATGAACAGGGGGAGCAGTAGAAGGAGAGGCAGAAGCAGGCTTCCTGCTGAGCAGGGAGCCAGATGAGGGACTCCTGGGATCATGACCTGAGCTGAAGGCAGACACTTAACCATCTGAGCTACCCTGGTGCTCCTAAATTTTATTTTTCAAAGTATACTTATTTTCCTGTACAGTGTTCTCCACCCCACCTGTCCCTGAGCATTTTTCTGTTGTTGTTGTTGTTGTTTTTTTAATGGCTTTCTTTGTTTTTTGTTTGCAGGCAGCTATCAATGGTGTAATACCCCAGGAAAATGGCATTCTACAAAGGTATGTTATAAGGTGCTTAATAGTAGGATGAGAATTTAACCAAGCAAAAAAGAGACAGTTGTTAATTTTTTTGTTTAACTTTTTGATAGAGCTTTTGATCTTTCATGTAGAAGCGCATTAATATAGTTATTGTTCTTTCAGACCATTTTATTATATCAGTTTCCTAAAGTTTCCAACTTTTAACTATATAATGTTATTTCAGAATGAGTGGTACTATTTTAATGGTGGTTTTATTTTATTTTTAAAAAAACTTTTCAAAGGGATCTTCTAATTCATAAAATGGAAGGAACTGAATCTCAGTACTCTAGAGCATGGTTATTATCTACCTATCCAGGCGTTATCTCCAACCTTGCTACAGTCTTTTTTTTTTTTTTTCACTTTTGGTTTCTAAATTAAGTTCATGTTAATTTGCAACAATTTGAATAAGTCCTTAATTGATGAAACTTCCCAAAGCACTGAACTATTTCATTTGAAGAATGCATTGTTAACATGTGGAATGGTCTTCATGGTTTTGTGTCATTGCCAGAGGGTAAAATTGGAAGATGATGCCAAGAGAACTATAAGATACAAAACCATTCCTTAGATTAGAAATAACTTTTTGTAAGTTTTCTTCCCTTAAAATTAGAGACTGGTTTGGATTAAAAGAGGACGCTATAGAGTCATAGGAGATAAAACCATTCTCCCTTCCAAGTGTAGTTTAATTACTTGAATTCCCCCCCTTCTTGTGTCAATTCAAACTTTGGCTTGAATTTCGGTGGCTAGGATTTCTAAGTCACTGAAACATGATCTGCTAAGTGCAGATGAGGCAAACAGAAACAGCAGACTAGGAATGAGATTGTTTTGGAGAGGAAGAAGAGTGCTGTTGCAAAACCATCAGAAAATTCACCATGAGCTGCAAAATGTGATATACTTTATAGGAAACTGTGTATATTTAGAAAGGAAGCAAATTCTGCTTGGTACTTGTACTACCCTTAGTAATTAATAGACCTGTTCCCCACCTTTTTAAAAAAGTTGTCAGAAAGAATTTCATCCAGAGTAAATGCGGCTGATTTCCAGAGTCTGTACAAATTTTGTTGTTGTTCAAAAGTGTTCAGTTTTATTGAAACCCTTACCTAGAAAGCAAACCAGGTGATTACAGGAACTTCCTTTATGGTCATTTTTTTTTTTTTCTTGGTTTAAAAAGTTTTAGACTTTTAAATATGGTTCCAGTTTTATTCTTTTTTTTTTTTTTAAGATTTTATTCATTTATTTGACAGACAGAGATCACAAGTAGGCAGAAAGGCAGGCAGAGAGAGGAGGAAGCAGGCTCCCTGCTGAGCAGAGAGCCCGATGTGGGGCTCTATCCCAGGACCCTGAGGTCATGACCTGAGCCGAAGGCAGAGGCTTTAACCCACTGAGCCACCCAGGCACCCCACCAGTTTTATTCTTGAGTAAATTTTATTCCACCTTCTGTGCCAAAATTTTTGCTTGTTAAACCTTTGTGGATTCAGCTTCTGGGTTCTGAGTACATATTGGATACATCTTAAAATTAACAATATTTTGGGGGCGCCTGGGTGGCTCAGTGGGTTAAAGCCTCTGCCTTCAGCTCGGGTCATGATCCCGGGGTCCTGGGATCGAGCCCCACATCAGGTTCTCTGCTCTGCAGGGAGCCTGCTTCCCTTCCTCTTTCTCTCTGCCTGCCTCTCTGCCTATTTGTGATCTCTGTCTGTCAAATAAATAAATAAAATCTTTTAAAAAAAATAACAATATTTTGCTCTGGGTGAACTGTAGAAATTTCCTCATCCCATTTCTCCTGTCACTGATGACAGTGATGGGAAACATCCCATCTCTCCTGTCACTGATGATACTTTTTGATTAATATTTAAAAGTAGAGATTCAGCACTAAATTGATTTCTAATACTATAAAATTTGGAGTTTAACATTCATTAGAGAGTGGTTTTGTTTTTTTTTTGTTTGCTTATTTAAAGGAATGAATCATATATGCACAGAAGAAAATCAGTTTTATCTAGCAATAGTCTTTAACTCTCTCCCTTTCTAACTTTGTTCTTTAGCTTTGAAATCACTGTGGAATTGACATAACTAAAAATTCCTCTTGTATATCTCCTAATCAGAGGAAAATGAAAGAGGGTTCTTTGTTGCTTTCTCATTGGCTTACCACTGAAAGTGGAAGATAGGAATGGTATATGTAAGTAGTTAAAAGGGTAAAAGGGTTTTTGTTTTGTATGTTTGACTTTTATTGTGTAGTCTGTGAATACAGCTGACTCTTAATTTGTCAGTTTATACTTCGACAGAGGAAAAAGCTACCAAAAAGATTTTTTTTAATATGAATTATTTTTGGAGGGAGAAGAACCCAGTCCCTGTGCTTTATAGCTGTTCTTGAAATCAAATTTTTTTGTGAATTCAAAAGTGGGAATATGGTTTTTAATGTACCCATAAAGTTCAAAGTAAAGAAACTAACATTTTAAAAAGTGTATAAGGCGCTGTGCTAGGTAATTGATTTATTTTTTATTATTTAATACTTATTATAACTCTTAAGAGATTCATATTTCATAGTGAGGAAACTGAAGGTTAGAGAGTTTACACAGATTTGCCCAAGCTCACAAATGTAGTAGGTGGTGAAGTCTGGTTTGTCTCATTTTAAAAGCTATGCATTTTTTGATACCACTCTGCCCTATTCTAGGTCAGCAAACTAACCATGCCATGTCTTTTTTTTTTTTAGATTTTTTTTCATTTGGGTAAAAAAGTTGGAATTTAATACGTGTATAAGATCTTTCTCCCATAGCTTTGTTTTTACAGTTACTATTTTAGTTGTAAGCAAGTAAAGGCAGATATTATTATCCCTCATTTTACAGGTAGAGAGAATAAGGCATGAAGTGACTTGGCCCAGATAATACAGCATGATGTTGATGGAGTCAGGATATAAGCAAGTCTTCTGCCTCATCCTCCAAGGCTTATTTCACTAGGCAATATACTGCTAATACAACATATTTATAAACTGTGTGACTTATGCTGTCATAAATGTAAGCCATTCAGTCATGAAACATCAAATGTGTGCACGTTTATTTACTACATCTTGGTGTAATATTTTATTTATTAGCATGTTGTCCAGAGCCTTTTTAAACATTATTTTTGGAGACAGTTATTATTAGAAGGAAGTGCTAATGAATTACTTGTGTTAGTAGACAGCATAGGCTATATTTTCTAAAAATGTTATGAATCAGTAGTGTAATTTTCCTCATTGACTAAGTGGGTAGTATTTGTCAACTCACATTTTTTTGACCCAGACAGATATTCTGTATGTTTCTTTTTCTGTTGTTTAATTCATTGAGGAAACCTTGAGAAGACTAGGCATTTTTCTAATTATTCACTGTTAACATTTTCAGAATATATAATGCTGAGGTTTTTGATATAGAAAATATCCATTTTGGCCAGTTAGCTTCTATTTATTGTCTTCTCTGGTGCTCATTTAAGAATCTGATTTTTTTCTAAAGACAAATTTATCTTTAAAACACATGCGTGTTTTTGTTTTGTTGTTTTTGTACCTAGAAATTTTACCTTGGGATGGATTTTTAAAAATTGAAATAAACATGTACAGAGTTCCTGTTTACTTTGCTTTGTTCATTGCCTTCCAAGGATGTGTGTGATTTGTAGAGTGAAGTTGAGTAAGGATAAAAACACTCCTTTAGTTGAGGTTTAGATCTAAAACAGATTTCTCCATAGCATTCCCCTTACCAATCAGTGTCTTTTTTTTTTTTTTAATTATTGATTAACTAGAAGAGTGAGTATATCAGATTATAGAATGGTGTCTTCATAGATGAAAAGTCTTAAAAATACTTTTTTTTGAGTCAGCGATTTTGGATGTCTTTGTATTCTATGGATACCGTTGAACATTAGTCACATTGATAGGATCATTAACTGGTAGTCTCTCTTTCTCCCTCCCTCTCTCTCTCTCTCTCTCTTTTTTTTTTAATATTGCTAGTGAAAAACTCTAATGCAAATTCATCATTTTTAATTATTTTTATTTTTATTTTTAAAGATTTTATTCATTTATTTGACAGAGACACAGTGAGAGAGGGAACACAAACAGGTGGAGTGGGAGAGGGAGAAGCAGGCTTCCCGCTGATCAGGGATCCTGATGCAGGGGCTCAGTCCCAGGACCCTGGGATCATGACCTGAGCCGAAGGCAGACGCTTAATGACTGAGCCACCCAGGCACTCTCATTATTTTTTATTGATCTTGAAATAGAGTAATTAATAGCCAATATGAAAATTCTCAAATGAGAACTTTTAAAAAAATTCTCTTGGGCTGACAACACATCAGATAGCCTGCTGTGATTAGAAATGTACTATCTCCTAGAGTTAGGGTTTGGTAAAGAAAAAAAAGCACACTGGGGTGTTTCAAACACAGGGAATTTCATATACGGAATCAGTTCCAGAAATGTGGAGCAGGTTGAAAGTGCAAAATGCGAATACTGAGATAATTCAGATATAATGACATCAGGAAGCAGCTGGACCAGCAGCCGCAGTTGTGGGTGAGGTGGTCCTGCTAGGCTTGAGGAAAGGAGCGTAGGGCAAGAGCAGATTTAACAACTGCAGCATCCTCTGAGTAGGGTGGGCACAGCCAGAACTGTGTGGACTGGGTCCAGAGTATTCCAGGAAGCCTGCTCTAGGACAGTTCTGTCTGGGAGAGCCCCCTGCTAACCACTAAAGGTCACAGAGTTGGGGTGCCTGGATCGCTCAGTCATTAAGCACCTGCCTTTGGCTCAGGTCATGATCCCAGAGTCCTGGGATCAAGTCCCAAATCTGGCTCCCTGCTCAGCAGAAAGCCTGCTTCTCTCTCTCCTACTCCCCCTGCTGTGTTCCCTCTCTCACTGTGTTCCTCTCTGTCAAATAAATAAATAAATAACATCTTTAAAAAAATAAATAAATAAAGGGCACAAAGTCACTCCTAGTATTAGAGGGAAAAAGGAAAGTGATTGGAGGAAATAGAAGTTAACAGGACTTGGAAGCCCTGAGGAACGGCCCTAGCAATTTGACCATAGACATAAGAAAAAGAAGTCCTGCTCAGCTGATAATGGTACCTCTGCAAGGTGCAGAGGCTAGTTTTGAAGTATTGAAAGAAGCTAGAAGCTAACACCAGTGGCTGATGCTAAAACAAAGTAGTTGTCATTGTTACAGTATGGTCACTGCTAGGTCACTGGTGTAGATAAGATCAATGTGTAGGGCACCTGGGTGGTTCAGGTCATGATCTCAGGGTCCTGGGTTGGAGGCCCGCATCGGGCTCTCTGCTTAGCTGGGAGCCTGTTTTCCCCTCTCTCTGCCTGCCTCTCTGCCTACTTGTGATCTCTCTTTCTGTCAAATAAATAAATAAAATCTTAAAAAGAAAAAAAATCAATGTGCAAAACTCTAAGAAGAAAATTTTGTGTGTGTCTGTGCACACACTTGTGTGCTGCTGCATTTTTGTTACTATTACTGGTTATAAGGCCATGATTAATATTTACCAGTTTCTTCTTCCACTTTTTATATTCCCTCTGCTAGCACCTCAGATAGTCAAGTTTCTTTACTTGGTGGGTCATCTCAAACATTTATTCTTAAAATCCTCAGTGGAGCTGTCTTTTTAAAATTGGTTATAGTTTTCCATTAACTCATATTATTGGATATGCCCCAGAAAATAGTCCACTGTATAGCAGCAACCCAGTTTTTTTGTGATAATCAGGACCTCCCACCTCACTTCATACCCCCTTATTTTGCTAGTTGATTCAGTAATATGAAGAGTACAAAATGGCCAAGTGGCACTCTCAGGTTATAGTTCTATGCAAGTATTGTGGAAATACTACATTCTTTGGAACTGTGATCTTTGAACCACCAGAGCCCAAAGTAGCAAGAAGCAAAAATTCTGTTATTAGGTGTAATAAAAGAAACCACTACTAACACTTAATTTTTATACCCATATTTTCTGACAATATGAGAAGTATCACTGTGTTTTAGTCACTGATACAAAGCATATACTACGTGTTTTAAGGTGGAGACCCAAGTTTTGAGTATGTTGTCTCCCAGCTGTCTTCAGCAGGACATTTCACTGTTCTGACAAGCTAGATACTTCTGGGTAACAGTATATATGAATGATACCAGCACTACTTTTGCTGTGAAATGAGTTCCTTGGTTAGAATTAGTGTTGTGTGGGGAAACCTTCGATCAATAAGGTATTCCCTCAAATATGAATGGTGGTGCTGGTAAAAGTATTGCTGTCAGGGAAGTCAAGTCCATATCCAGAACAGTATCTTTTTAAGGGAGAACATATTGCTTCCTCCTCCATGATAGAAATGATCCATTACCAGATTTCAAAGGAATGATGCCATATTGGCTCAGTTAGTTTCTCTTGTTTGCAGTTTTCAGACAATTTCCCTAGTCAGAGTCATACTTGGTAAGAGGAAATTGATGTTGTACCTATGTCTAATCTCCACTCCTCTTGGCATGGCTTCATTATATAGTAATGCATGGAACAGCCCTACGGTAGTAAGGGAGAAAAGCTGACTCACATCAACAGAACAATGTCATCTTATGCACATTGGGAGCCATCCGCCCACCCCCGCCAAGTGGGTAGCCTGTAGGCAGCATTCCCCTCAGAAACATATATTCACATTTTGTGTCATTCTGAAAGTTCTGTTTTCATATCTTTACCCCAGATTTCCTTGCCACCTAATTTTTCTTTTATTCTTTCCAAGTCCCGATCAGCTGGCCAACCTATTATCCATTGTCCTTGGTTGAGTATAGATTTGTACCTCAGGTAATCTCTCTTTCTAAAAAACGTCAACCTGTGGTACAATCCCAAGTGCTCCCCACTAGAAGGCTTTTCTTTCACTACTGTCTTTCTGGGATAACTTGGGGGGCTGTAATGCTTTAGCAGTTTGGTTTTTTTGGTTGGTATGAGCATGAATATTATACAGCTATTTTTTTTCCTTTTCCAGTCCAGATCTTTTCTTCCTCATTTAACTTGGTTATCTCTTATTATTGATGGGAAGTACAAGATATAGCAGCTGGCCTTTTACCTTGACTTGCTTGTAATCACTAGACCCCAGAAACCTCACCAAGGTGGCAGGTTCTCCCCTGCATTTTTGTGGCATGTATCTTCTAATCTTTGTCATAAATGTGTCTTAACAAAGCATTCAAATACTTGCTACTTTTCTCTTTAGGATTTGTTCACATTGTTATCAATGTAATGGTGTTTTTTTTTTTTTTTTTTTTTTTGTGGAATGTCTAGGTGATCAAGATCTCTCCAGGCTAGATTGATATGCTAGAGGAGAGTTGACATAATCTTCTGAAAAAGACAGTGAAGGTATTTTGTTTACCCTGCTGGGTAAAAGTAAAATGCTTGTCTTGGTGATTGCAAATTAATATAGAGTAAAAAAGTATATGCAAGATCAGTTGCTTCTTGCTACTAATCCTTCCTACATAGTAACCCTAATTCCATGGATCAGGAAGCAAATATGGGACGTCTGCGAGTTACTGAATATGTCTCTTTCAATTATGCATTCAGAATCTGGAGAAGTTGTTGCAGGGCAGGTTCACAGATGGTTTGAACATGGTATGAGTGGATTTTGGCCCAAACTTCATTTACCACCATAATCTTCCACTTTTATATCTCCAGGAATTAGTATCAATTTAGAGTTAGCATGTAGTAATCACATAAAAATTTAGATATTTTCCTTTTATCATTACACAAACACCCTAATAAATGGCTGCAGGCCCATTAGGAAAAGTCTTAGAGGAAAATTTCTAATACATACATGTGGCTCTGTTGCATTGTGCTTATGGGAATCAGGGACTTTATGTCTGTGAAACAATTTGTGTTTGGAACCTGGGAGTGAGTATGACTCTCTGCTGCGGTTATAGACATTAGGTTTTAGGCTATCAGATCTAGGATTTCTGATGTTTTTAGATCAAGTAGTATTTTAGTCAGTTGACTTTTAATTTGCTTCCTTAGAAATAATCATGTTCTGGGGCGCCTGGGTGACTCGGTTGGTTAAGTGTCCTACTTTTGATTTTAGGCTCAGATAATGATCTCTCAGGATCATGAGATTGAACCCTCTTGGGGCTGGGCATGGAGCCTGCTTAGGATTTTCTCTGTCTCTCTCCCCCACCACGCTTATGCATGCTCTCTCAGGGTTGGGGGGGGTAATAATCATAATAATCATGTTCAGTTAAACAGTTCTAAAGATCTCTGCAGGTTGAAATCTTCAGATTGCCACTTCTTGTCTATGCTGTCCATTAACTAATTGCTCCCACCTTTTTCTTACTAAATTCTGCCATTTGAACTGAGCACTTTGGGATCTCATACCCATTAAGGAAACTTATTCAGTGGTGTCATCTCATCAACCTATGGAAGACAGCCACTACAGTTTTTCAAGAATGCAGACCCTCCCTTACTAATGTATTTCTTAATGCTTTAGTGCAGTGTCCTCTGGGACCTCATGGATGATGTAGTAGGAGGATGTATGTATGTTTAGATTGTACATGGAAATCCACTTGAGCATTCTTATTTTTCTAAGCATCAGGATTTCTTCTACATTTTGCCAGGAAAGTTTGGGCATTTCATCCTCATTAAATTTAGACTCCTTTGGGACTTAAGTTTCATTCAGTCAACAAGCATACTATTAGAGGACTTACAGCTGCTTAAGCAAACATGTTATATTTGGTCCTATCCAAGCTCTTTTGGTCAAATTCACTTCAAATTCATTTCCTTACCTGTTCCCTAGATTTTTGATTTATCAGAATCTTATAATATTGGATATAAGCCTTCTCTCAATTAAGACATTGTACTTATTCTCTTGAAGCATGCCTAGATCTGATTTTAGACATAGTAAGGAATGGTGGGGGTAGGTTTTGACAATAGGCATCCCTTTTCAAGGCAACAGTCTCAAGTAAGAGCATTGCCAGTTTTCAAGCAAGAGGAGGCTAACCTCAGTCATGAGAGGAGGAGTTGTTTCTCTTTACAAAAAAGGTTGGGAGGGACTCTGAGTTCAAGTTTGTAACCTTCATCTGAATCTACTTGGGATCTCTATTCCACATTTTAGGGTCCCACTCTTTCTAAAACGGTGTTGTAATGTTCACAAAAGAAACTTAGAAAGTACATTTACTCAGCTTTCACTGTAGTTATTTAAGCTGCAAAATTAAATTTTGTGTGTGATTCTCAGTAGGATCATACCCAGAGGATGGGAAATAATAAAGTGCTACTTCAAAAGCTTTAGCTTTCTTGTCATGGCTTGAATTGAATGTTAATAGCCCTAAGTGTGTCATTTTCTTCTGTTAAGCTTTCCATTAGAGTCAGAAGCAGCCAGCTCAAAGTCTTTATTTTGTCATTATTGCCACCATAATAGCCAAGTCAAATAATCATTTGTCCCCTTAGGCACTTGTTTTAATAGGTATGTGATCATAATGAACTATAAGTGATAATTTAATTAATCATTATGCCAGTGCATGCTCACTAGTATCCCATTTTCCATTGACACGGAGCTCATCAGTATATTGAAGGTTAAGGACGTAATCAAACCAGTAACTGAATCCCATTTCTGGGACACCTCCATTACCAAAAAATAAATAAATAAATAAATAAAAATTGGGTATTTCAAGTTTAACGTAGAATTGGTTACACAGGTGTGGAGAACTAAAAGAGCAATAAAGTAAAACTGAAGTAACCTATGTATAGTAACTGCTTCAGGAAGTTACCACTCTCAGGTCTTGGTCAAGGGATTAACAGAACTTTCAAGCTCTGAGGAGCCTGTTAGACCTGAGTTAGGATCAGGGAGCTGTGGAATGCACACTGTCTAGCTGCTATTGGTGTCTGAGGGGATGTCAGGAATCTGGTTATATGAATGCTGAAAAGAGCCAGGAGACTAAAAACTAAAGGATGATACTGATAGAAATAAATGCAAATAGGAAGAAGGAAGGCTTTTGTTCTCTCCTCCTAACAAATGATCTCTCTCTAGTATCCCCTATTTACAGAATCTATTGGGGAAACATACGCCAAAGGATAAATAGAATTTTGCAGAATGCTAGAATAGACAATAGAAGGATGAATTTTGAGTTAAGAAAACAATAAGTCAGGGACCAGCCTGTTAATGTTAGCTATTTTTCCGAGGTTCCTAGAAGTTGTGACAAAATTTAGAGATATGAAATATCATTGTACACATTTTCTTCATAGATACTCCAACAGTGGATTCCAACAATGATATTCTTTCCTGCTCTGGACATTTTCTTTTCTATGTCTTACTTCTAAGATTACTTTTCTTGAATCTAACAACTGGGAGAAAGTGTAGATTTTTGCCTTTGGATCAGTGATTACTAGAGTATCTGAACTCTCATCATTATTACCTACAATGAGAAATATTTGGAATCCAAAATACACATATGCAAATATTTATCAGAATCAAAAGTTTTGGGAAACAATACTTGGTTCTAACTATTAAGTGCCATGTACTAATCATTTGTATCCTATCCTATCCTGTCCTGTTCTTTAAAAGACAACCACAACGCACAAAATCGATTTTGTAATCTAAATTTGGTAAACACTAATCAGAGCAAAAGTGTGAAGTAAATGTAAATATTTTCTCCTGAGTTGTCATAAGAATAGTGCTTATTTGTGGGTTTTTGGTCATTCTTGTTTTTGTTGTTTCTGTTCAGGTTCCCAATCTGTTGTTTTTTTCCTTAAATTTAGAGTGAGAAGAAAGATGTTTTAGAACTGAGCTTGTAGTTTTTGTGGTGGTGGAACATATCTGCAATAATGACGTTTCAATGGAAGCATTCTTTATGTTCTCTTCTTCTTTACTTCTCCCTGTGAGGGGAAAAAGAAGTGACTATATATGATAAACTAAGTGAGAGAAAAATCAAATTCTTTAATAATTATTCCTTTACTCACTGGTTTGTTAAATATTTAAGCACTTTCTCTGTAAAATCTTGAGCTCCAGGCAGAAGATACAGCCATTAAATGAACAAATGTGAACTTTGCCCTTCTGGAACTTCTATTCTCTGGGGGGTCTTAAATGTCAAATGATTAATATCAATTATAATTGGTAGTGGTGAGGAATTAGAATCAGTCTGAGGTAGTAAAACATGCTCTGAGTTGAAAAACATTAAATCTGAGATATGAAGGCTAAATATAATTAGCTAGAAGAAAGATGGAATATTGGGATGAGATGGGAAAGAAAGAACATGCTTAGAAGGAATGATCTGTGTTCCCCTATGAAATGAGAAGGATCAAGGTGAGACAGAAGAAGTGAAAGGCTGTTGTGGCTGTTAACATAGAGAGATTGGAGATAGCCTAGCACAAGCTAAGGCTGGGGAGGTAGATAGGATTTGGATCATATAGGGACTTATACACCTCTTTAACTCTGTATGAAGAGCAAAGGGGAATATTGAAGAAAATGACATGAAGACATTTATATAATTTCATTTTTGTGATGGTAAGGAATGACATGCAAGGGAGTGAGGGAACAATCAGAGGGATTAGTTAGGAGGCTGTTGTATCAGCCTGTGCAAGAGGTGCTTGTGGCTTGCGGTGTCAGCTTCAGAGGGGAAAGGTGGATAACTTAACTAAAAGATTTTTAGATGGTAAAATTAAAAGGACTGACTAGATATGGGAGTTGTGAGAGAAGAAGTTATCAAGGATAACGGCCAGAAGTTTCTGACTTGGTTAGCTGATATGAGGAATAATGGAGGGAGGATCATGCTTGGGAAGACATAAATGAGTTAAACTTTGGATATACTGAGTTTGAGATCTTACCAGGTACCAGGCAGTGTGCTAAGCTTTTCATGCATTTATCTGACTTAATCCCTACAAGTATAATTAATTTTCCCATTTAACAAATGAGATAACTATTAAGTGGGCAGAACAAAGATTGTATTTTTATTTTTTAAGATTTTAACATGTTTAAGTGTTATTGAGAAGAATCTAGAAGAGAAGGTGAAGATACTGGAAAGGATAAGTATATACCATAATGTAAAGCTAATTAGAAGATGGTTTTAGATAGAGTGATGTTGCCCCTGTTTTACAGAAAGAGAAAAAGAGTACATATGCTGGTTAGTTGGTGGATTTGTTGTCAAAAAAGTAAGGGAATTTCATCTTGATGGCATCTGCTTTCTATGCAAAGCAGGGAAAAAATAATCTTTTAAGACTGAGGAGTTTGATAGAATGGAGATTTAAGGATGGTTAATTTCTGAGTTTTGTGGAAAGTAGAGTTAATCAAATAATCTTTCAGTGAGCAAATGAAAGCGAATGAAGAAGACACTTCTTAATTCACAGAAATGAATGTTCTAATAGCATCATCACAATATAAGGCAAAAATCTGATTAAATGCTAAATGATATGTATGATACTGCTAATAGACATAGAAAGACAAGGATGGGAGGGAGAGTAATGTGGCTTTCAGTTGCTAGGGAAGATCCCTTTCAGTTGCTAGGGAGGAAGTAAAACTTTAGTTAGGCCTTGATGCATAGGTAGGTAAATTTGATTGGAAGACCAACACAAGCCAAGTATGGAATGGGTCCTTAGTGGTTATCTGTAATGATTTGGTTGATGATAATCTTTCTCTTTATGTCAATATTTCAGTGACTATGGAGGTGAGACTATACCAGGACCTGCATTTGATCCAAGTCACCCAGGTTCAGCTCCTGCTCCCTCTTCCTCTTCAGCATTTCGACCTGTAATGCCATCTAGGCAAATTGTAGAACGGCAGCCTCGGATGCTGGACTTCAGGGTTGAGTACAGAGACAGAAATGTTGATGTGGTACTTGAAGACAGCTGTACTGTTGGTAAGGTTTTTCCTAGCATAAAGCCTTCATAAATAAACAATTTTTAGGTAAACGTTTAGTTTATATTCTTTTCTTTTGAGTTGACTGCCAATAAGAAGGGAAAAAAGGCAAATTGAAACTGATATTTTCCATACAGATAATTGTGCTTCATTTTGAAATAGTGTGTTGATACTGAGGCAAGTCTGAGAATAATTCTTTTGTTCCACTTACATGGACTGGTATAAGATGCTGTTTTAGGGCAGATGCAAATCAAACTTTTAAGTATATTGTGTGTTGTACTTTATAGCTGAAATTTATTCTGTTTTTATGCTATGGTTAATGAGAGATCAGAAATAAGACATGTTTTCATCATTCCTTCTCCCTGCCAGTTGAATAACTGCCAGTTGAATAATTGCTTCAATACTATACTTTCAAAGGAAACTTAAAGTGTATGGCTGCCATTATTGGATAGATTTTACCTGATTCCTTCCCTTCCCTTCCCTTCCCTTCCCTTCCCTTCCCTTCCCTTCCCTTCCCTTCCCTTCCCTTTCCTTCCCCTTCCCCTTCCCCTTCCCTTCCCTTCCCTTCCCCTTCCTTCCCTTCCCTTCCCTTCCCCTTCCTTCCCTTCCTTCCTTTTTTTTTTTTTTTTTTTAAAGATTTTATTTATTTGACAGATCACAAGTAGGCAGAGAGGCAGGCAGAGAGAGAGAGAGGGGAGGAACCAGGCTCCCTGCTGAGCAGAGAGCCCGATGGCGGGGCTCGATCCCAGGACCTTGGGATCATGACCTGAGCTGAAGGCAGAGGCTTTAACCCACTGAGCCACCCAGGCACCCCACTTCCTTTCTTTTTTAAGGATTTTATTTATTTATTTGACAGAGAGGGCACAAGCAGACAGAGAGGCAGGCAGAGGAGCGGGGGGTGGGGGGCAGGAGGAACCTGATGTGGGGCTGGATCCCAGGACTGTGGGATCATGACCTGAACCTAAGGCAGACTCTTAACCAATTCAGCCAACTAGGTGCCCCTGTTTTATTAGATTACTATAGACAAACTGTGTTGTATTCATATTTGATTCAGATTACCTGACCCATTAATGTAATTTTGCCTTAAATCTAATTCCAGATATTTCTGAAATTTTGCCTTTGTTTTTTAAAGGAAGATTCTTGCCTAATTTTATTTAATTTTTTACTTGAGGTATATTATAGGGGCACCTGGGTGGTTTAGTAGGTAAAGCATCTGACTCTTGATCTCAGCTCAGGTCTTGATCTCAGGATTGTGAGAAAAAGCCCTGACACTGGGCTCCAAGCTGGGCGTGGAGCCTACTTAAAAAAAAAGAAAAAAAAAAAAAAAAAAGAAGAGGTACATTGCAGAGAAAGGCAAAACTGTTAGAATATTGATCATTCTCAAGCACTAATCAGATTGTTATTCCTTTACTTAAAGCCATTTAGAAACTTTCTGTTGATTTAGGATGAAATTAAAATCTTTCATCATGACCTGTAAGTCCCTGGCTGGTCAGGCTCCTGCTACTACATCTCTGGTTTTCATTTGTTACCACTTTCATCCTTGTTCACCATGCCTAAGTTGTTTTGGTGTTGTTTCAAGTTCTTGAATAGGTTATTAGCTCACTCAGGGCCTTTGTATATGTTTCTGCTTTTGCCCAGATTTCATTAGTTCATTCATTTTTTCTCATGCTCATTCCCATGCCCCCTGTACGCTCTCCCCGTTTTTTCCTTCAATTGTGCTAAAAAAAAAAAAAAAAGCACATAATATGATATGTATCCTTTTAACAAATTTTTAAATGTACAATTTTTAACTATATGCACATTGTTGTACAGCAGATCTCTAGAACTTTTTCATCTTATGTAATTAAAACTGTATCCATCAAATGGCAACTCCCCATTTTTCCCTTCTATCAGCCCTTAGCAACCAGCATTCTACTTTCTGCTTAGATGAGTTTGACTACTATAAATATATCATAATAAGTGGAATCATACAGTGTTTGTCCTTCTGTGTCTGGCTTATTTCCCTAAGTATAATATCCTCAAGTTTCATCCATATGGTAGCATATTATAAGATTTTCTTCTTTTTTTTTAAATGCTGAATAGTAATCCATTGTATGTATATACTACATTTTCTTTATCCATTCACTCATCCATGGACATTTAGGTTGTTTTTACCTTTTGGATATTATGAATAACGCTGCAATGAACATGGGTTTGCAAATACCTCAAGATCCTACTTGCAATTTTTTTGGATAAATACCCAAATGTGGAATTACTGGGATTGTTTGTGGTTCTATTTTTAATTTTTGGGGGCATGTCCATATTCTTTTCCATAATGGGTGCACGATTTTAACATTTCCACCAATATAAAATGCATAAGCGTTCCAATTTTTCCACATCCTTGCCAGAACTTGGTATTTTATGTTTATTAGTGATGTTGAGCATCTTCTCGTATACTTGTTGGTTATTTGTATGTCTTCTTTAGAGAAATGCTTATTCAGGGCCTTTACTCATCTTTAAATCAGGTTATTTACTTTTCTTTATTTTGAATATCAACTCCTTATCAAATATATGCTTTGCAAATATTTTCTTCTTTATAGTCTCATTAACTGTTTCCTTTGCTGCGCTAAAGCTTTTTAGTTTAATCTAGTCCCACTTGTCTATTTTACTTTTGTTGTCTTTGCTTCTGGAGTCATATCCATGAAATCATTGCCAGGACCAATGTGTGAAGCTTTTGCTTTATATTTTCTTCTATGAGTTTTACAGTTTCAGAACTTATGTTTGAGTCTTTAACCCGTTTTAAGTCAAGTTTTGTATATGGAATAAAGGTCCAATTTCATCCTTTTGCCTGTAGAAACCCAGTTTCCCCCCCACCATTTATTAAAAAGACTATCCTTTCTCCATTGTGTAGACTTGGCATTCTTGTCAAATCATTTGACCCATATGCATGGATTAATTTCTGGACTTGCTATTCTGTTCCTTTGCTCTGTATGTTTTTCTTTATGCCAGTACGTACTGTCTTGATTACTTTGTAAAATGTTTTGAATTCAGGAAGTATGAGGCCCTCAGCTTCATTTTTCTTTCTCAAGATTGTTTTGGCTATATAGAGTCCTTTGTGGTTCCTTATGAATTTTAACACTGTTTTCTGCAAAAATGTCTGCAAAGATGCCATTGGGATTTTGATAGGGGTCATACTGAATCTGTAGCTTGCTTTGGATGGCATAGATATTTTAACAATATTAAGTCTTTCAATCCATGAACATGTGATGTCTTTTCATTTGTTTCTTCTGTACTTTCTTTTAACATTGTTTTTTGTTTGCATTGTATAAATCTTTTGCTTTCTTGGTTAAGTTTATTCCTGTGTATTACTGTTTTTGATGGTATTGTAAATGATATTGTTTTATTAGTTTCATTTTCAGATTACTTGTTGTTAGTGTAGAGAAATGTAGCTAGTTTTTGGGTGTTAATTTTGTATCTTGTAACTTTGCTAAATTTGCTTATTGTTTCCATCAGCTTTTTTTTTTTTAATGGAATCTTAGGGTTTTCTCCATATAATATTATCTGGAAACATAATTTTATTTCTTGCTTTCTGATTTGGATGCCTTTTCTTTCTTTTTATTGCCTAATTGCTCTGGCGAGGACTTCAGATATTCTGATGAATAAAAGTGGCAACAATGGACATTCTTGCATTGTTCGTGATGTTTAGAGGAAAAGATTTTAGTTTTCACCATTGAGTATGATATTAACTGTGGACATTTCATATATAGCCTTTATTATGTTGCAGTAATTTTCTTCTGTTTCTGGTTTGCATATTTTTATCATGAAATGGTGTTGAATTTTGTTGAATGCTTTTTTGGCATCTATTGAGATGATCTTGTAACATTTTTCCCTTCATTTTGTTAATATGGTGTATCACATTGATTGATGGATTCCATATGTTGAACTATCTTTGCCTCACATATATAAATTTCATTTGGTTATGGTGTATGATCTTTCTAATGTCCTGTTGAATTTGGCTTTCTAATATTTTGTTGAGGATTTTTGCATTCATATTCATCAGGGTAATGTTGGCTTATAGTTTTTATTCTTGTTCTTGTAGTGTCTCTGTTTGGCTTTGGCATCAGGGTAATACTGACTTCATAAAATGAATTTGGAAGTGTTCTTTCTAATTTTGGGGATTAGTTTGAGAAAGAGTTACATTAATTTTTCTTCAGATGTTTGGTAGAATTCTCTTTTGAAACCACCTGGTGCTGAATTTTTCTTTGTTGGGAAGTTCATTACTGATTCAGTCTCTTTACTAGTTATAGATTTATTTAGATTTCCTATTTCTTCAGATTCAGTCTTTGGAGGTTATACGTTTCTATGAATTTACCCATTTCTACCCGGTTATCCCATTTGTTGGCATATAATTGTGTATAGTAGTCTATATTCATATTATTTCTGTGACATCAATTGTAATGTCTCCTTCTTCCTTTCTGCTTTTACTGAGTCTTCTTTATTTTCTTAGTTTAGGCTAAAAGTTTATCAGTTTTCTTGATCTTTTCTAATATCAACTCTCAGTTTTGCTGATTTTTTAAAATTATTTTTTCTATTCTCTTTTAATTTCTGCTCTAATCTTTATTATTTCCTCCCTTTTTCTAACTTTGGGCTTAGCTTTTTCCTTTTTTTAAAGTTACTTGAGGTGTATTAAGTTGTTTATTAGATCTTTCTTTCTTTTTTTTTTTTTTTAATTTAAATGTAGGCATAAACTTTCCTGCTTTTCCTACATCCCTGAAGTTTTTTCTTTGGTGTGTTGTAATTTTGTTTGCATTTGTCTCCAGATGTTTTTTAATTTCTCTTTTGATTTTTTTCTTTGATCTTTTGGTTGTTTAAGCCTAAGTTGTTTAATTCCAGAATTTTTCAGGATAGATGACATGTTAGATCACAAACAAGTCGGTTTTTTTTTCTTTTTTAAAAGATTTATTTCTAAAGATTTTTATTTATTTATTTGGGAGAGAGAGAGTGTGTGAGCATAAGCAGGGGAGGGGCAGAGGGAGAATCAGATTTTGTGCTGAGCAGGGAGTCCGATGTGGGGCTCAGTGCCAGGACTTCAGGATCATGACCTGAGCCAAAGGCAGCTGATTAACCAACTGAGCCAACTGGGTACCCCTAAAGGTTTATTTATTTATTTGGGAGAGAGAGCATGGAGGAAGTAAAAGAGGGAGAGAATCTCAAGCACACTCCTTGCTGAGCATGGGCCCTGAAACAGGGCTTGATTTCATGACCCCAAGATCATGAGCTGAGCTGAAATCAAGAGTTGGTTGCTTAACCAGCTGAGCCACCTAGGTGCCCCAGGTCTCAAACAATTCGTAATAGATTTAAGAAGATTGAAATCATAACAAGAATGTTTTCCTACTATAGTATAATGAAACTAAAAATCTATAATAGTTTCCTTTTGCTTCCTTCTTCTTAAATTCATTATGACTGATTTACAACTTAACATGGCTCTACTCTTGAGAATGTTCCATGTGTGCTTGTATTTTGCTGCTTTTCAGTGTAACGTTTTGTATGTGTCTGTTAGGTTCATTTGGTGTACAGTGTTGTTCGAGTCTTAATGTTTGCCTATTGATCTTCTGTGTGGAAGTTTCGTCAATTATTGAAATCCCCTACTATTATCATGTTATTGTGTATTTTTCCCCTCAGCTCTGTCATTGTTTGCTTCATATATTGTGTGCTTTGATGTTGGGTACATGTGTATATAATTGTTACACATCCTAGTGAATTGACTCTTTTATCATTACATTATGTCCTTTCTCTCTTGTGAAAGTTTTTGACTTAGACTCTATTTAATCAATGTAAGTATGGCCAGCATGTTCTGCTTTGGTTACCATTTGCATAGAATATTTTTTTCTATCCTTCCATCATTCTGTGTGTCCATGAATCTCAAGTGAATCTCTTATAGATAAATATAGTTGTATTTTTTTTTTAAATCCATTCAGCCTTTTTTTTTTGTCTATGGAGTTTTATCCAATTACATTTAAAGTAATTACTGGTAGGAAAGGACTTACTATCTTTACTTTGTTTATTATTTCCTTTGTCTTGTGGCTTTTGTTCCCTCTTTCTCTTGCCATCTTTCTTTGTGTTCATTGATTTTTTTTTTTTTGTAGTATCATGCTTTGATCTTTGTTCCATTTTGTGTGTGTGTGTGTGTGTGCGTGTGTATGTGCGTGTGTGTATCTTCTGTAGCTGTGTTCTTTCTTTTAATCTTCTCTGTTATCTTTGTAGTTACCATGGGGCTTACATAAGACATAGTTTTAATGATCTATTTTAACCTGCTAACTTAAGTCATCTGTAAAACTAGTCTTTATTTCTTCCCTTCATTATTGATATCACAAATTACATCCTTTCATATTATGTACAATTAGCATTTTATAGTTATACTTATTTTGTATGCTTTTGTCTTTTAGCTTCTATACCAGATTAAGTGATTAATCACTACTGTTACAGTATTCTGTACTTGTCTAGAGTGTTTTGTAGTTGTCTATATATTTACCATTGACAGCTTTATACTCCTGTGTTGATATTTAGTATCATTTTGTTACAACTGGAGTACTCTCTTTAGTATTTCTTTTAAGGCAGTGTTGAACTTTCTCAGCTTTTGTTTATCTGGGGAAATATTTTATTTGTCCTTAATAGATGAAGAACAGGTTTCCTGAATATAGTATTCTTGTTTGGTAGCTTTTTTCTTTCAGCACTTTTAATATATCATTTTATCCCCTCTGGCCTGCAAAGTTTCAGTAAAAAATCTGCTGATACTGGGATCTCCCTTTATGTGATGAACTTTTCACTTGTTGCTTTCAAATTCCTTTTTGTCCTTTAATTCAACAACTTGATTTTAATGTGATTATTATTTTTTTGGGTCCTTTATGCTTTATGAATCTGTTTCCTACCCCAGATTTGGGATGTGTTCACTATTATTTCTTCAAATAAGCCTTCTGCTCCTTTGTCTTATTTTCTGCAACTCCCATAATGCATGTATTGGTCCTTTAATGGTTTTCCATTAGTTCTCTCTCTTTTTTCACTCTTTCTCTTGCCTTTTTTCTTTTTTCTCTTCCGACTGGATAATTTCAAATGACTTGTCTTCAGGTTTACATATTTTTTTTTTAAGATTTTATTTATTTATTTGACAGAGAGAGAGATATCACAAGTTGGCAGAGAGGCAAGCAGAGAGAGAGAGAGGGGGAAGAAGGCTCCCTGCTGAGCAGAGAGCCTGATGTGGGGCTCGATCCCAGGACCCTGAGACCATGACCTGAGCCGAAGACAGAGGTTTAACCCACTGAGCCACCCAGGTGCCCCCGGTTTACATATTCTTTATTCTGGTTGATCAAGTCTGTTGTTGAGCCCCTTTAGTGCCTTTTCAATTCAGTTATTATATTCTTTAGCTCCGAAATATGCTTGGTTCTTTTTTTTTTTTTAATAACTTTCTATCTCTAAGTTGATATTTAAAATGAATTTATAATTTTATAATTACAAAAACCCATCTACTGATATTTGAAAAATAGTTTTATTTATTTTTACAATAGTAATTAATCAGAATTGGTCCTGCTTATTGTTCATATAGATTTTCAATAATATTGCTAAGACATCCTTGGTGTGTTAGTAGGAAAGCCCTTATATAGGGTTTTACTAGACTTGACTTTAGTAGACTTTACTTTCCTAATTTAGTGATGAATATATTTATTATAGGGGAAAGAATTCAGTACCATATCACACTATTTCTTTTTTTTTTATATCTTATTTCACTTTATTTCACTTTGAATATGTGTCACATCTAAAAACAGTCATAATTTTTATAAGGCAGATTTAAAATGGCAATGAAGAGAAAAAGTTCAACTTTTCTTAAAATAGCTTTAAGGTTAGAATATTTATATATTCATATTGTATGTATATATCAGAACTTTTGCTTCCTCATTTGGATTAAGAGGTACAATTGTGTTTTTTTTTTTATAATTTTATTTTTTATAAACATATATATATATATTTTTTTCCCCAGGGGTACAGGTCTGTGAATCTCCAGGTTTACACACTTCACAGCACTCACCATAGCACATACCCTACCCAATGTCCATAACCCCACCCCCCCTCTCCCAACCCCCCTCCCCCCAGCAACCTTCAGTTTGTTTTGTGAGATTAAGAGTCACTTATGGTTTGTCTCCCTCCCAATCCCAACTTGTTTCATTTACTCTTCTCCTACCACATTAACCCCCCATGTTGCATCTCCTCTCCCTCATATCAGGGAGATCATATGATAGTTGTCTTTCTCTGATTGACTTATTTCGCGAAGCATGATACCCTCTAGTTCCATCCACGTTGTCGCAAATGGCAAGATTTCATTTCTTTTGATGGCTGCATAGTATTCCATTGTATATATATACCACATCTTCTTTATCCATTCGTCTGTTGATGGACATCTAGGTTCTTTCCATAGTTTGGCTATTGTAGACATTGCTGCTATAAACATTCGGGTGCACGTGCCCCTTCGGATCACTACGTTTGTATCTTTCAGGTAAATACCCAGCAGTGCAATTGCTGGGTCATAGGGTAGTTCTATTTTCAACATTTTGAGGAACCTCCATGCTGTTTTCCAGAGTGGTTGCACCAGCTTGCATTCCCACCAACAGTGTAGGAGGGTTCCCCTTTCTCCGCATCCTCGCCAGCATCTGTCATTTCCGGACTTGTTAATTTTAGCCATTCTGACTGGTGTGAGGTGGTATCTCATTGTGGTTTTGATTTGTATTTCCCTGATGCCGAGTGATATGGAGCACTTTTTCATGTGTCTGTTGGCCATCTGGATGTCTTCTTTGCAGAAATGTCTGTTCATGTCTTCTGCCCATTTCTTGATTGGATTATTTGTTCTTTGGGTGTTGAGTTTGCTAAGTTCTTTATAGATTTTGGACACTAGCCCTTTATCTGATATGTCGTTTGCAAATATCTTCTCCCATTCTGTCAGTTGTCTTTTGGTTTTGTGAACGGTTTCGTTTGCTGTGCAAAAGCTTTTGATCTTGATAAAATCCCAATAGTTCATTTTTGCCCTTGCTTCCCCTGCCTTTGGCGATGTCCCTAGGAAGATGTTGCTGCGGCTGAGGTCAAAGAGGTTGCTGCCTGTGTTCTCCTCAAGGATGTTGATGGATTCCTTTCTCACATTGAGGTCCTTCATCCATTTTGAGTCTATTTTCGTGTGTGGTGTAAGGAAATGATCCAATTTCATTTTTCTGCATGTGGCTGTCCAATTTTCCCAACACCATTTATTGAAGAGGCTGTCTTTTTTCCATTGGACATTCTTTCCTGCTTTGTCGCAGATTAGTTGACCATAGAGTTGACGGTCTATTTCTGGGCTCTCTATTCTGTTCCATTGATCTATGTGTCTGTTTTTGTGCCAGTACCATGCTGTCTTGATGATGACAGCTTTGTAATAGAGCTTGAAGTCCGGAATTGTGATGCCACCAACTCTGGCTTTCTTTTTCAATATTCCTTTGGCTATTCGTGGTCTTTTCTGGTTCCATATAAATTTTAGGATTATTTGTTCCATTTCTTTGAAAAAAATGGATGGTACTTTGATAGGAATTGCATTAAATGTGTAGATTGCTTTAGGTAGCATAGACATTTTCACAATATTAATCTTCCAATCCAGGAGCATGGAACATTTTTCCATTTCTTTGTGTCTTCCTCAATTTCTTTCATGAGTACTTTATAGTTTTCTGTGTATAGATTCTTAGTCTCTTTGGTTAGGTTTATTCCTAGGTATCTTATAGTTTTGGGTGCAATTGTAAATGGGATGGACTCCTTAATTTCTCTTTCTTCTGTCTTGTTGTTGGTGTAGAGAAATGCGACTGATTTCTGTGCATTGATTTTATATCCTGACACATTACTGAATTCCTGTACAAGTTCTAGCAGTTTTGGAGTGGAGTCTTTTGGGTTTTCCACATATAGTATCATATCATCTGCGAAGAGTGATAGTTTGACTTCTTCTTTGCCAATCTGGATGCCTTTAATTTCTTTTTGTTGTCTGATTGCTGAGGCTAGGACTTCTAGTACTATGTTGAATAGCAGTGGTGATAACGGACATCCCTGCCGTGTTCCTGACCTTAGCGGAAAAGCTTTCAGTTTTTCTCCATTGAGAATGATATTTGCGATGGGTTTTTCATAGATGGCTTTGATAATATTGAGGTATGTGCCCTCTATCCCTACACTTTGAAGAGTTTTGATCAGGAAGGGATGCTGTACTTTGTCAAATGCTTTTTCAGCATCTATGGAGAGTATCATATGGTTCCTGTTTTTTCTTTTATTAATGTGTTGTATCACATTGATTGATTTGCGGATGTTGAACCAACCTTGCAGCCCTGGAATAAATCCCACTTGGTCGTGTTGAATAATCCTTTTAATGTACTGTTGAATCCTATTGGCTAGTATTTTGGTGAGAATTTTTGCATCTGTGTTCATCAAGGATATTGGTCTGTAGTTCTCTTTTTTGATGGGATCCTTGTCTGGTTTGGGGATCAAGGTGATGCTGGCCTCATAAAATGAGTTTGGAAGTTTTCCTTCCATTTCTATTTTTTGGAACAGTATCAGGAGAATAGGAATTAGTTCTTCTTTAAATGTTTGGTAGAATTCCCCCGGGAAGCCATCTGGCCCTGGGCTTTTGTTTGTTTGGAGATTTTTGATGACTGTTTCAATCTCCTTACTGGTTATGGGTCTGTTCAGGCTTTCTATTTCTTCCTGGTTCAGTTGTGGTAGTTTATATGTCTCTAGGAATGCATCCATTTGTTCCAGATTGTCAAATTTGTTGGCATAGAGTTGCTCATAGTATGTTCTTATAATTGTCTGTATTTCTTTGGTGTTAGTTGTGATCTCTCCTCTTTCATTCATGATTTTATTTATTTGGGTCCTTTCTCTTTTCTTTTTGATAAGTCTGGCCAGGGGCTTATCAATCTTATTAATTCTTTCAAAGAACCAGCTCCTAGTTTCGTTGATTTGTTCTATTGTTTTTTTGGTTTCTATTTCATTGATTTCTGCTCTGATCTTTATGATTTCTCTTCTCCTGCTGGGTTTAGGGTTTCTTTCTTGTTCTTTCTCCAGCTCCTTTAGGTGTAGGGTTAGGTTGTGTACCTGAGACCTTTCTTGTTTCTTGAGAAAGGCTTGTACCGCTATATATTTTCCTCTCAGGACTGCCTTTGTTGTGTCCCACAGATTTTGAACCGTTGTATTTTCATTATCATTTGTTTCCATGAATTTTTTCAATTCTTCTTTAATTTCCTGGTTGATCCATTCATTCTTTAGAAGGATGCTGTTTAGTCGCCATATATTTGGGTTCTTTCCAAATTTCCTCTTGTGACTGAGTTCTAGCTTCAGAGCATTGTGGTCTGAAAATATGCAGGGAATGATCCCAATCTTTTGATACCGGTTGAGACCTGATTTAGAACCAAGGATGTGATCTATTCTGGAGAATGTTCCATGTGCACTAGAGAAGAATGTGTATTCTGTTGCTTTGGGATGAAATGTTCTGAATATATCTGTGATGTCCATCTGGTCCAGTGTGTCATTTAAGGCCTTTATTTCCTTGTTGATCTTTTGCTTGGATGATCTGTCTATTTCAGTGAGGGGAGTGTTAAAGTCCCCTACTATTATTGTATTGTTTTCGATGTGTTTCTTTGATTTTGTTATTAATTGGTTTATATAGTTGGCTGCTCCCACTTAGGGGCATAGATATTTACAGTTGTTAGATCTTCTTGTTGGACAGATCCTTTGAGTATGATATAGTGTCCATCTTCATCTCTTATTATAGTCTTTGGTTTAAAATCTAAGTGATCTGATATAAGGATTGCCACTCCTGCTTTCTTCTGATGTCCATTAGCATGGTAAATTCTTTTCCACCCCCTCACTTTAAATCTGAAGGTGTCTTCGGGTTTAAAATGAGTTTCTTGTAGGCAACATATAGATGGGTTTTGTTTTTTTATCCATTCTGATACCCTGTGTCTTTTGATTGGGGCATTTAGCCCATTAACATTCAGGGTAACTATTGAGAGATATGAATTTAGTGCCATTGTATTGCCTGTAAGGTGACTGCTATTGTATATTGTTTCTGTTCCTTTCTGATCTACTACTTTTAGGTTCTCTCTTTGCTTAGAGGACCCCTTTCAATATTTCCTGTAGAGCTGGCTTGGTGTTTGCAAATTCTTTCAGTTTTTGTTTGTCCTGGAAGCTTTTAATCTCTCCTTCTATTTTCAATGATAGCCTAGCTGGATATAGTATTCTTGGCTGCATGTTTTTCTCATTTAGTACTCTGAATATATCATGCCAGCTCTTTCTGGCCTGCCAGGTCTCTGTGGATAAGTCTGCTGCCAATCTAATATTTTTACCATTGTATGTTACAGACTTCTTCTCCCGGGCTCCTTTCAGGATTTTCTCTTTGTCACTAAGACTTGTAAATTTGACTATTAGGTGACGGGGTGTGGACCTATTCTTATTGATTTTGAGTGGGGTTCTCTGAACCTCCTGGATTTTGATGCTTGTTCCCTTTGCCATATTGGGGAAATTCTCTCCAATAATTCTCTCCAATATACGTTCTGCTCCCCTCTCTCTTTCTTCTTCTTCTGGAATCCCAATTATTCTAATGTTGTTTCGTCTTATGGTGTCACTTATCTCTCGAATTCTGCCCTCGTGGTCCAGTAGTTGTTTGTCCCTCTTTTGTTCAGCTTCCTTATTCTCTGTCATTTGGTCTTCTATATCGCCAATTCTTTCTTCTGCCTCATTTATCCTAGCAGTGAGAGCCTCCATTTTTGATTGCACCTCATTAATAGCTTTTTTAATTTCAACTTGATTAGATTTTAGTTCTTTTATTTCTCCAGAAAGGGCTTTTATATCTCCCGAGAGTGTTTCTCTAATATCTTCCATGCCTTTTTCGAGCCCAGCTAGAACCTTGAGAATAGTCATTCTGAACTCTAAATCTGACATATTACCAATGTCTGTATTGATTAGGTCCTTAGCCTTTGGTACTGCCTCTTGTTCTTTTTTTTGTGGTGAATTTTTCTGCCTTGTCATTTTGTCCAGATAAGAGTATATGAAGGAGTAAGTAAAATACTAAAAGGGTGGCAACAACCCCAGGAAAATATGCTTTAGCCAAATCAGAAGAGATCCCAAATCGTGAGGAGGGGGGGAAGGGGATAAAAAGAGGTTCAGAAAGAAAAAAAAAAAGAAAAAAAAAAGAAAAAAGAAATAAAAAAAGAAAACCAATAATGAAAAAAATATAAAAAGGAAAAAATATATATATATTAGATAAACTAGTTAAAAAACGTTAAAAAAGAAAAGGGTAAAAGTTTAAAAAAATTTAGCAGAAGAAGAGAAAAAAATTGAAAAAGAAAAAAAAATTAAATTAACTGCAAGGCTAAAGAATCATGGGGAGAAAGCTATGAGTTCCGTGCTTTGCTTTCTCCTCCTCTGGAATTCCGCTGCTCTCCTTGGTATTGAAACCGCACTCCTTGGTAGGTGAACTTGGTCCTGGCTGGGTTTCTTGTTGATCTTCTGGGGGAGGGGCCTGTTGTAGTGATTCTCAAGTGTCTTTGCCCCAGGCGGAGTTGCACCGCCCTTACCAGGGGCCGGGCTGAGTAATCCGCTCGGGTTTGCTTTTGGGAGCTTTTGTTCCCTGAGCGCTTTCCGTAGAGTCCGGAGGACGGGAATGAAGATGGCGGCCTCCCAGTCTCTGGCCCGGAGGAGCCGAGAGCTCGGGGCCCCACTCCTCAGTGCGCCCTCAGGGAACAGCGTCCAATTACTCCCGTCTGCCTGGCCTCTGGCCGCGCTCCGAGCTGACCGAGCCTGAGACCGGTTCAAGGTAAACCCGAGCTGTGAGCTCACTCCTCGGCTCCGTCTCTGTAGCCGGCTTCCCTGTTCTAATACCTGCGAGCTCTGCGACACTCAGACACCCCCGATCCCTCTGTGACCCTGCGGGACCTGAAGCCACACTGGCCCCGCATGGGCTTCACCCCAGTTAAGCCTCTGGAGCGATGTCCCTCAGCGGAACAGACTTTTAAAAGTCCTGCTTTTGTGCTCAGTTGCTCTGCCGCTTGCCGGGAGCCGGCCCCTCCCCCCGGGGTCTATCTTCCCGTCCCTTTGGATTCACTTCTCTGCCAGTCCTACCTTTCAGAAAGTGGTTGATTTTCTGTTTCTAGAATTGCTGTTCTTCTTCTCTTCGATCTCCCGTTGGATTTGTAGGTGTTTTCAATCTTTAGATAAGCTATCTAGCTGATCTCCCGCAACCTGAAGTAGTCTCAGCTGCTACTTCTCCGCCATCTTCCACACTATTTCTTTTAATTAAAATTATCTCAGATTTTTATCTGTTTTAAAAAAACTGGAAAGAAGTCATATATTAAATAGATTTGAACTGCTATTATGTAGCATGTGGCTGAGTAGTTAACAATGTCTCATTTCAAAGTGACGTGATTCTTTTTGTTGTTGGAATATTTGGTATAGGGTGAAAGTAAATGGATCACTTGAACCACGCTTTTCATTGGTGTACTCAGTTGGAGTGAAATCCCTGCTTATTTCCAAGATGGTGATCGGAAATGCTGGCTTCTCTGGATGTTAATGTCCTACTTTAATTCTGTCTGAGTCTGGAGGATAGTCTATGAAACTGTTTTATAGCTTTGTTATAAAAACATGTGATAGAATTTCCAGAAAACACATTTGTTAATCTGTTGGCTTTATAATTAATAGTAAAAGCAGACTTAAAGAGTAGAAAGTCAAGTCATCATTCTGTTTGAAAACAAATGAAATAGTTATAAACATAGAAATAAAATATGATTCAAATACAGATATGGTACAATTCACAGGTTCTCCTTCTTCTAATTATTCCAGTTTTTATAAATTGAATTGCATGCCAGTCAAAGAATCATATCATGCGTCTTCTCTGTGTTCACTGTTAAGTTTGTTAATATGCATCACTGTGGAAGTTATGTGCAGAGATATTTGGGACTTAATGGAAATTTTTTTCTTCTTTCACTGCATTTGGTTGATTAAGTTCTGTTTTATAGTAATATTATATTAATTCTTCCTTCATTTTTATGACTTCTGTTACAGTTCAGGAGTTACTCTTTCATGAATTATTTTACTTTTAAAAGATTTTATTTATTTATTTGACAGAGAGAGAGGGAACAGAAGCAGGGGCAAGTGGGAGAGGGAGAAGCAGGCTTCCCACTGAGCAGGGAGCCCGATGCAGGGCTCGATCCCAGGAACTGGGATCATGACTTGAGTCAAAGGCAGATGCGTAATGACTGAACCACCCAGGTGCCCCTCTTTCATGAATTATTAATGCAATTCCTCCAATTTCTATTCTTTCATTTTCTTTATTTTTCTAGTCTGTATTACATACTTGTCCGATAGTAATGTTTCTAGAAAGTAAGTCTTATACATCTTTCAGTGGTTCTTTATTTCCTATATTCTATTTGATTTGCCCCTCCTGTGTGAGAAAACCCACACATATTTTAATATTACATGTAAATATATCTCCTTTATGAAGCCTTTCCTAACCTCCATGGAAATAGTTAAGTTGATTTATTCATGGATTTTTTTTTTTTTCCTAAAGATTTTATTTATCTATTTGACAGGCAGAGACCACAAGTAGACAGAGAGGCGGCAGAGAGAGAGGAAAGCAGGCTCCCTGCTGAGCAGAAAGCCCGACACAGGGCTCTATCCCAGGACCCTGAGATCATGACCTGAGCTAAATTCAGAGGCTTAACCCACTGAGCCACCCATGCGCCCCTCATTTGTGGATTTCAAAACTTCTTATTCTTTATTTGTTTTTCAGGTTTCCTTTGTCAATGTTAACTTCTCAAAGTGAGAGACTAGGTCTTATTTAAATTCTCCAAGCACAATGGTTAGCACAGAGCAATATCTGCTGAGAAAATAAATGGTTCAGTAAATGAGCATATGTATGTATTTTTTATTTATTAAAATATTTGCCATAGGAAAGTTTAAAAATATGTTCCATAAAGTTTAGGTGACCTGAAATATAATTGTTAAATACTTTATATACATAGTCCAACTTACTGTTATTAAGAAATTGGATAAATAGTAATTTTTCTCTGTATGTATAAATGTTAAAATGCAAAGAGATGCTAAATAAGATTCAGTTTTCTATGTTATTATCAGGAAGACTCTGCAGTGTGTAAAGAAAGCCTAAAGACAGCCAACAACTTTATATCACAGTGACACCTAGTGGTAATTATATTGGTCTGTTAATATTTTTAGTCTGTTATTTATTTATTTGTTTATTTCTGCAGTTTTGTTTTATTACAGAATCCTTCTGGGGTTTCTTGAACAAATTTAAAGAATTATTTTAAGACACTGTTTTTTCTATAAAATACCATCTAGTGTGAAGTAGTATGATCACGAGGGTAGGAATTATTGTGTATTTTTATGCCTATAATATATAGCACTGGATTTAACCTAACATACAGGTATTTATTCAATTAAGTTTGTTGAATCAGTGCTGCCAGCAAATCTACTTTTGCTGGGCCTATTCAGCATGCCTTAGTTTCATTTCTGGAATGGAAAATAGAAAAATAGGTCTGTCATTTGTTTAACCATTTGCCTCATTTTCTTTTCTGTTTTTAATCTACTTTCTGAAAACTGCTTTTATTATATTGGATAACATTCTAGTTTAAATGAGTCAGATTGAGTTAGAAAGAGTTAAAACACTTAGCAAGCGCATTTTGAGCCTAAAAAGTGGTTTAGGATATTTCAAACTAGTTTTTCTCTTGAATCTATGAACTTAGTTTCCAGTCTTGAGACTGTAACTCAGATTAACTATGTAATTTTTGGCATATGCCTTTACCCCTCTATGTTCAGCCACCCTTTATGAATAATAACCACTATATAAGTGATTTTTGTTGTTATTAGTGCATGTGAAAGGAGAGAAAGAGTAGCAGTCTTACTTGTCTTATACATGTTGTAAGCCTGAAATGACAAGAGGATTGATCATAGCTTATATTTTTTGAGGGGGGAGGTGTTTGCAAATGTTGTGCATTAGTTGCTTTGTTCTTTGGTCCATCCACAAACTGATATTTATTGCCTCCATGCTAACAATTGTGCACTCCCCAAATTATTTATAAGATCATTTCAATACCTAAATAAGAGCATCTCAAATTGGGCCTTAATGTGCATAGTTATTTTTTATTCATGCGTTAGGAATGTGTCTTTAACCTAGCTTCACATTTCTAAATACTATATTTTCAGTAAAAATCTTTTTTCTGAGAGGCGTATTTTTCCCTTCTGTCATTATTAAGTCTCTGCTCTTAGCAGTTTGGTATAGAGTTTAAGGCTACCATTTTATAAAAAGCTTTTAAGCTTTATTTAAAATTACTTTTTCCTCAACTACTTTTATCACTCATGTCATTTTTTTGTTCTTGTTGTTGTTGTCTTCAAAAGAAAGAAATGAATATCAGAAGCACAGATGTTTTCTAACATCTTATTTTGTACCACTTATCTTTCAGTCTCCTCTTCCTCTGATAATTCCTTATCACCTGCCTTTGAAAGACTCTAAGATGACTTTTGAAAAAAAATGATTTATCTGTCTACCTATCTATCTGTCTGTGAGAGAGAGAGTGAGAGAGAGAGAGTGCACACATGCACAGGGAGGGGGATAAGCAGGCTCCCTGCTGAGCAAAGAGTGTGATGTGATACTTGATCCCAGGACACTGGGATCATGACCTGAGCTGAAGGCAGGTGCTTAACTGACTGAGCCACCCAATAAAGGGACCCAGGTGTCCCTTTATTCATTTTTAATACAGACACATACATATAATCATATTACACATACATGTAATCATATTACATATAATCATAATACATATACACCAGCCACTATGCTCACTATACGTGGTTCCTATTCAACACTTAAAACAATACTATACGGCAGTCATTGTTATCCCTGTTTCAAAGATGAGTAAACTGAAGCTCAGAGAATTCCTAAATCACAAATTCAGTCTTAAACTGAATCTAGAACTCGTGATCTTTCCAATGAAATAATTTCTATAATGAAAGTAGATAGTGCTATGACGATATTGAAAAGGAAGATTCCGTTTTAACTGGCATCTTGGGAAATGGGAAGGGAATAAGTGGGGTGGTAAGGGTGGTCGGGAAAGATTTCAGATGGACCAGCTTAAGAACTATGAACCGAAATATGTTATGTGGATATAGTCGTTGGGTAGTTTATTCTAAGTGAGGAAAGCACAGAAGCAGGAATGATAATGTGGTGTCTGGTGGACTAATGAGGAATAATGTAGTCTTGAGCATGATTCTGGGGTTGTGGTCCTCATTTGAACAGTTCACTTCAGTGGAACCTCTCCTTTTCCACTGGTGACAGATTTATGCTACACTTCCCTCCCCTGAAGCTACCTTAGTTCCTGCCTCTGCCCTTTTGTACTCATTGACTTAACTATTTTCACATTACCTTGAGATAGCCAGAAACTGAATCCCTACTTTATAGTTGTGAGAACTGACAAAAGAGAATAAGTGATTTACTGGTTCTTGGAGATTAATGACTGTGGAGAGATCTGTAAAAACTTTCTAGTTTTTACTAGAAAAAACAGTATTTTATACATATTTTTCTTAGGGTCATCTAGTGCATTCTTCAGTACTTTTAGAAATGTAATGCTTATTAATTTTAAGGCATTACTTCATTTCTCCAGCAACTCTGTGTATAATTTTATAAATAAAAATATTTTATACATCAACCACATGCAAAAAAAGAGGTATTAGTTGCATGTGTTTGTTTTTCCTTATTTTGAGTTGCAACCTATAAGCTTCATTCCTTTGACCTCACTCTTCTTTCAGAGACAGACCTTACAAGGTAAATATATTTTCTGTCTTGATGATTCTTCAGTTATTAAAGACAATACTGTTTTTTTTTTCTTCCCATTTCTTCAGGCTAAACATCTTTAGTTCATTCAACCATCCCAGAGTTGTATTGAAATTAAAATATGTACTGTATGGGAATATAATGTATAAAGTATGGTGTTATAGTTAACAATGTTGTATTTATATTTGAAATTTGCAAAGAGTATAGCTTTTTCAAGTTTTCATCACAAGAAAACAATTATAACTATATGAGGTAAGTCATGTTAACTAAACTTGTGCTAATTATCTTATAATATACATGCATATCAAATCGTTATGTTGTATACCTTGAACTAATGTATCAATTATATCTTAATAAAACTGAAAAAATGTATACTATAGATGCTAATTGTTGTTAGTCATATTTTCTCAGGTATCACTTTCAGATACTTCTCCATTTTTAGAACTGTGATTCATTTTAGGAGGTCAGTGTGCTGCATAGACAGTGTGACAGTCATAAGAATGCCCATGTTGGGCTGAGAGATCATAGTTGATCTAACCTCTTCTTTGATTGAGGAATGTCATTTCTTTCTTTTTTCCCCCCTTTTTAAAAGATTTTATTTATTAGAGAGAGAGAACACACAAGTCGGGGAGGCGAGGAGCAGAGGGACAAGCAGGCTCCTTGCTGAGCATGGAGCCCAACAAAGGGCTTGATCCCAGGACCCTGAGATCATGACCTGAGCAGAGGTCAGATGCCTAATGGCGTCACCCAGGCACCCCAGAGGCATGTCATTTCTATTAGTGTAACTTCTATTAGTTTTGGGAACCACTGTTTCATGATATTTCAGAGTCACACATCTTGAGATGGTGGTGATTGGTATTACTTCCTGCCCTGTGCTCACTCTATTTATCTTTGTAAAGCAATTGTTTCATGGTTTCTCAACAAGTCCGTGTTCCTGTTAGACTGTGAGTTCTTTAAAGACAGACATAAATTATTCTTATTTTTATATTGTGCTTGGTGCTTGGCAATAGTAGGCATCAATAAGATATTTGTTGAATGGCTTTTTGGAATAATGGGATTAGTAATGGTCTGATACTAAAACTTGTAGCTTAAAAATATCTTATCCATGGGGCATCTGGGTGGCTCACTTGGTTGAGCGCCTGACTCTTGCTTTTGGCTCAGGTCTGATGTCAGGGTCATGAGTTGAGCTCCAGGTTGGGCTCCGTGCTGGGCATGGAGCCTGCCTAAGAGTCTTTCTCCCTGTCTCTTTACTTACCACCCCAGAAAACCTCCCAAATCTTATCCTGTTCGTCTTCCTTTCTTTTAGTTTGCAATTTTTTCTTGCTAGGGACTTCATTTTCTACAGTCCTAACCCCTGTATGGCTTGAATTTCTGATTAGTTCAGATTGTTCTAGTCCCTTTTCTAAGACCAACATGTTTGCCGTCTTAGTGGACTGGAGTCCAAAGAAGAGAAAGCAATAGGAAAATTTATGACATTGCTAGTTATTACCTCTTCTGTCAGCCCAGCAATCTCTTGTAAAAATTTAATTCATGTTGGCATTTTAGGATTGTTGTACTTTTGAGCTGATCCTCTTCCCTCCACTTCTCCCTGACCCTCTCTCCCTTTCAGTTGTTTATGCCATTAGAGGATATTAGACTATCCCACTAATAGATTTGGTTTGGAAACTTTTTTACAAGCTTGGAATATATGTTTGAGTTTGGTGAGGACCAAAGAGACTTAGCCATGCTTTATATAATTCTTGGTCCCAAAATATAAAGATTTATAGGATATGTGATAACCCAAGAAAAATAGAATAAATTACCTAGCCCTCTTTTCTTGGCTTGGTCATTGCAGTAACTCAAACCCTGATATAAACTAACATCAACCAAAATTTCTCCAGGATTCCTAGGCATGTAGAAAGTTTGAAATTTTTGTTTATTTTGTTTTTCCTAATCAGATTAGATCCTTTGCCACTTAACTATTCTGTTGCAGAAATACCAATCCCCAATCAGATAGCCTCCTAATTATTTTCTCTACCTCTAGTCTTTCTCCATTCTAGCTGATTCTTCATGTTCTTGCTCTACTTGTATTTGTTTACACGTTTGTTTGTTTGTTTATTCACTCAAAAAGTATTTTCTACTCTGATCCAGGTACTATATTCAAGCATAGATATAGAATGGAAAAGAAAACAGCCCTGGCATTTGTCTTCATAAAATTTACAGTCTAGTGAAGAATATAGATATAATCAATTTATAAGGAATAATTTGCAACTTGTGTTAAATGATCTCTCAAAAATATAATTATGTCACTCCTGTGATTGAAAAAAATCTCATGTACCTTCTCAACAGGTTAAAAAAGAAAAACTGTATGATCATTTCAACATATATAGAAAAAGCATTTAACAAAAAATTCAGTGTCCATTTGAAAAAAACTCTTTAAAATTAGAAGTAAAAGTAGATTCCTCAACCTGATAAAAGACATTTCTAGAAATCCTATACTTACTATACTTAATGGTGAAAGATTAAATCCTTTCTCCCTAAGATTGAGAACAAGGCAAGAATGTTCACTCCTACCACTTCTGTTCAACATTGTCATTCAAAACATTATCATTTGAAAATGACAGGATAATCAATGTAGAAAACCCCAAGAATCTACAGAAAAGCTACTAGAAACAGTAATTGAATTTAGTAGTCATAAGACGCAAAGTCGCTATAGAAAAATCAATAATATTTCTTTACACTGTAATGAACAATTGGAAACTAAAATTTAAAAAAATACTTTTAAAAAATATCATTTACAAAAAGGACTTAGGGATAAATTTGGCAAAGAATATGCAAGGCCTTACACTGAAAACTGTAAGACATTGCTGAGAAAAATCAAAACTAAATAAATGGAGTATTATCTTGTTCATGAATTGTAAGACTCAATATTGTTAAAATGTCACTTTTCCTCACATTAATTTGTAAAATCAGTGCAATTCCAATAAAAATTCCAGTTTTTTTAAAATAAAAGAATTGACGAGTTGATTCTTTTTTTCTTTAAGATTTTATTTGTCAGAGAAAGTGAGCAAGTGCATAAGCAGGGGAGTGGCAGGCAGAGGGAGAAGCAGACTCCCTGCTGTGCAAGGAGCCTGATGCTGGACTTGATCCCAGAACTCTGGGATCATGACCTGAGCCAGAGGCAGACACTTAACTGACTGAGCCATCCAGGCATCCCATAATGAGTTGATTCTAATATTTATATTAAAATGAAAATGGTATAGAATAGTTAAAACAGTTTTGAAAAAAGAACAAACTTGGATGTCTCCATACCACATAATTTTAAGACCTATTGCAAGACAGTAGCCATGACAGTATTTTTTTTTTTGAAAAGAAAGCTAGACAAACATATCATTGAAACAGCAGAGAGTCCAGAAATAGACCCTACATTTACCTGATTAATTCAACTCTGTAGGAATAGACAGTCTTTTTTAAAAAATGGAGCTGGCACAATTGGACATCTAAATGCAAAAAAAAAAAAAAAAAAAAAGGAAGCAGCAGCAGCATTAGCTGTAGCAACTTAAACTTTACACTACATACCAGAATTAATCTCAAATAATTCACAAGCTGAAGTGTAAGAGATGAAATTGTAGAATTTGTGAAAGAAAATCTTTGAGACTTTGGATTAGGCAAAGATTGTTTCTTCCCCAAATAGAACACAAAAAGTACAAACTCTTAAAGGAAAATTAAAATACTGAACTTCATCAAAATTTACACACACTGCTCTTTGAAAGACATTCATTCTTATTTTTTTTTTTTAAAGATATTATTTACTTGAGAAAGAGAAAGGGAGAGCTTATGCAGGCAGGGTGAGGGATAGAGGGAGAGGCAGAGAATCTCAGGCAGACTCCCTGCTGAGTTTGGAGCCTGAAGCAGGGCTTGATCTCATGATCCTAAGATTGTGACCTGAGCTGAAACCAGGAGCTAGATGCTTAACTGACTGAGCCATCCAGGCACCGGAAAGACATTCATTCTTAAGAAAATGAAAAGATAAGCTGAAGACTTGGAGAAAGTAATTGCAAAACACATACCTTATAAAGGACTTGTATCCAGAATATCTGAAGAATTCTCAAAACTCAATCCTAAGAAAACAAAAAACCCAATAAAGGGCAAGAGATTCTAATGGATACGTCTTCTAAGGAAACTTAGAAAGTAATCATGTGAAAAGATGTTTAATACCATTGGTTATTAGGGAAATACAAACTAACATCATAATGAGATACGACAACACACCTGTTAGAATGGCTAAATTTAAAAGCCTAAATACCAAGGACTGGCAAGGATGCAAAGAACTTTCATATATTGCTGTTAGGAAAGAGAAATGGTAGGAACGCTTTTGAAGACAATTTTCGTAGAATCTTGTTAATTAAAACATGTGCTTACCATATGACCCAGAAATTCTATTTCTAGTTATTTACTCAAATGAAAATATGTCCCCACAAAGACTCGTACTTGTATATTCATTGCAGCTTTATTCATAATGGCCTCAAGCTGGAAATACCTCAAATTGTCCATCAACTGATGAGTGGATAAACAGCTGTGGTACAACCATACAATGCAATAGTACTTAGCAATAATAAGGATGAACTACCAATGCAGGTAACAATGAATGAATCTTAAAATATTACATTAAATGGAAGAAGCCAGACACAAAAAAGAATCTTTAGAATTTCATTTATATAACCTTCTGAAAAGACAAAACTAGTTGATGAAATCAGATTAGTGGTTGCTAGAGTTAGAGATAAGGGAGGGGATTGACTGTGAAGGGGAATATGAGGGAACATTTCAAGGTCATGGAAATGTTCTTAAACTTGATTGTGGTGGTTGTTTCACAGGGGTATGTGTTTGTCAAATCTCATTTCATCAAACTGCACCCTTTTTTGGATAAGTTTAAGCTGATTAGTTTGGCATATATACACATATATATGAATGATAAGGTCAAGCTGATTAGCTTGGGAGATATATGTATAGTATATGTGTGTGTGTGTGTATATATACACACACACACACATATACTATACATATATCTCCCAAGCTAATATATACTATATATAGTATATGTGTGTATAACATATAGATATACACACATATATGTACATATATATACATATATATATATAGAGAGAGTATATGTGTATATACTCTCTCTCTCTCTCTCTCTCTCTATATATATATATATATGAAAGAAAAAGAAAAGAAAAGAAAAAAAAAGCTGTAAGGCATATATGTACATTTCTCATTTCTCATTTCATTGTGTACTACTGTGACCCAAGTGCTCTTCTAGCTCTTAAGGATAGGATTGACATTAAAATGTTTTAAGCTTTTTAATGTAAGCAGCTTGAGACATTAATAAAATATAATCCCAAGAGGACAAATTAAGCAGTGCGTAGTATGGCAGAAAACTACCTTTAGGCAGAAGTGATTATTAAGTTAAACTAGAATGAATTGCTTACCATAGAACATGGAGAGCCCATAGCAACATGGAGCTGGTTATCAACATGCTTGAAAACGAAGCCATTTCTTTTATTCATCCATTCTTCTCATTCTCAGATTCTACAAGTTGCTAAACTTCATAGGAGTGTTCTAATTTTTTTTTAAAGATTTTTATTAATTTATTAATTTGACAGAGAGAGAGAGAGATCACAAGTAGGCAGAGAGGCAGGCAGAGAGAGAGGAGGAGGCAGGCTCCCTGCTGAGCAGAGAGCCCGATTATACCATTATGAATTCCACCAAAGTTCCAATGGCTGCATATCACTATCAACAAAAAGAATTTTCTGTCCTTCTAATTTTAGCCATTCTGGTGGCTATGGTTTCTAAATGTGGCTTTAATTTATATTCCCTGATGATTAATAATAACTAATGACACTGATCATCTTTTTGTGTGCTTCATGGATAATGCATATCTTCTATAAAGCACTGAATAGATGTGTCACAAGTGGACCTTGCATTGTTCTTAATCTTAGGAAGGAAGAATTTGGTCTTTAATTACCAAGTATTATATTAGTTATATGTTCTTCAGCAGTGTGTTTTATGGCATTGGGTTTGTCAATGACTTCTTGTATGTGATACCAAAAACACGGAAGAAAAGAAAAAGTAAGTGAAGTGGACTTCATCAAAATTAAAAACTTGTGTGAGTCAAGGATTCTGTTTACAGAATGAAAAGGCAAGCTACAGAATGGTAGAAAATACTTGCAAATCATATATCTGATAAGGGTTTAGTATCCAGAATATGTAAAGAACTACAACTCACCAACAAAAAAAATCCACAAACAATCCAATTGAAATTGTTCCCCACCACAAAAAAAGAAATAAGAATTGTTAAAATAGTAATCAAATTTCACTATATAAATGTGTCAAATCAACATATGTACACCTTAAACTTACACAGTGTAAAGAAATAAAAGGAATCCAAATCGGCAAAGAAGTCATCAGACTTTTACTCTTCACTGATGACATGATATTGTATGCAGCAAACCCAAAAGCTCTACCCCCAAATCTCTAGAATTGATACAGGAATTCAGCTGCTTTTCTATACACTAACAGTGAAGCAGAAGAATGAGAAATCAAGGAATCAATCCCATTTACAATTGCACCAAAAACCATGATACCTAGGAATAAACCTAACCAAAGAGGTAAAGGATCTGCACTCTGAAAACTACAGAACGCTTAGAAAACAAATTGAGGAAGATGGAAATGGAAAAATATTCCATGCTCATGGATTGGAAGAACAGATATTTTGTTAAAATGTCTAGGATACCCAAAGATATCTACACTTTCAATGCAATCCCTCTCAGAATACCATAAGCATTTTTTATAGAGCTAGAACAAACAATCCTAAAATTGAAAAGACCCTGAACAGCCAAAGGAAAGTTGAAAAAGAAAACCAATGCTGGAGGCCTCACAATTCCGTACGTGAAACTATTCCAAAGCTGTAATCATGAAGACATTATGATACTGGCACAAAAACAGACACATAGATCATTGAAACAGGATAGAGGACCCAGAAATGGACCCTCAACTCTATGGTCAACTAATCTTCGACAAAGCAGGAAAGAATGCCCAACGGAAAAAAGTCTCTTCAACAGATGGTGTTGGGAAAACTGAATAGCAACATGCAAAAGAATGAAACTGGAACACTTTCTTACATCATACACAAGAATAAACTTAAAATGGATGAAAGACCTAAATATGAGCAGGAATCCTTCAAAGTCCTAGAGGAGATCACAGGCAGCAACCTCTTTGACCTCGGCCACAGCAACTTTTCTGGCTAGATGCATCTCCAAAGGTGAGAGAACCAAAATAAAAAATGAACTATTGAGACCTCATCAAGATAAAAAGCTTTTGCACCGCAAAGGAAATAGTCAACAAAACTAAAAGGCAACCTACAGAATGGGAGAAGATATGTGCAATGTCTTATCAGATAAAGGGCTAGTTTCCAGAATCTCTAAAGAACTTACCAAACTCACCCAAAAAAGGCAAAAAATCCAGTGAAGAAATGGGCAGAACACATGAACAGCCCCTTCTCCAAAGAAGACATTCAGTAGGCCAACAGACACATGAAAAAATGCTCGACATCACTTTTTATAGGGAAATATAAATCAGAACCCCAGTGAGATACCACCTCATGACTGTCAGGATGGCCAAAACGAACAGCTCAGGAGACAGTAGATGCTGTGGGGATGTGGAGAAAGGGGAACCCTCTTAACTATTGGTGGGAATAGAAACTGATGCAGCCACACTGGAAAACAATACGGAGGTTCCTCAAAAAGTTAAAATAGAACTACCCTATGACCCAGCAATTGCACTACTAGGCATTTATCCAAATGATACATATGTAGTGATTTGAAGGGGCATCTGCACCCCAGTGTTTGTATCCACAAATAATGTGTCCACAATAATCAAGCTATGGAAAGAGCCCAGTTGTCCATTGACATGTATGGATAAAGAAGAGGTGGCATACATGCGTGCGTGTGTGCGCACACACACATACACACACACACAAAGGAGTATTACTCAGCCATCAAGAAGAATGAAATCTTGCATTTGCAATGAGGTGGATGGAACTAGAGGTTATTATGCTAAGCAATAAGTCATTCAGAGAAAGGTAAATACCATATGCATTCACTCATATGTGGATTTAAGAGACAGATGAACATAAGGGGAAGGGAAAGCAAAATAAAATAAGATGAAAACAGAGGAGGAGGCAAACCATAAGAGGCTCTTAACTCTTAACAAACTGAAGGTTGCTGGAGGGGAGGTGGGTGGGGGAGGGATAATTGGGTGATGGGATTAGGGAGGGCACTTGAAGTAATTAGCATTTGGTGTTGTATGCAATTGATGAATCACTAAATTCTACCCCTGAAACTAATAATATAGCATATGTTAATTAAATTGAATTTAAATTAAAATATCAATTGAAAACTAAATTAGGAATAAATAAAAATGAAACAAACAATGAGCAAAGGACTTGAGTAGATATTTCTCTCAGGAAGTTATACAGATGGCCAATAAGTACATGAAAATATGTTGAACATTATGAATCATTTGGAAAATCCAGATCAAAACCAAAATGAGATACTACTTCACACCCATCAGGATTTCCTTTATCAAAACAACAGAAAGTAGCAAGAGTTGATAAGGATATGGAGAATTTGGAAACTTTGTTCACTGCTGATGAGAGTATAAAATGGTGGAACCACTGGGGACACAGTATAACAGTTCCTTGGAAAGTTAAACATAGAATTACCATATAATCTATTAATCCCATTTCTGAGTATATACCCAGAAGAATTGAAAGCAGGGACATTTACAGAAGAATAGAATGAGAAGTAAAAGCATCACAGGATGCCTGGGTGGCTTAGTTCGTTGGGTGTCCAACTCTTGATTTCGGCTTAGGTCATGATCTTGGGGTTGTGGGATCAAGCCCTGCATCAGGCCCCATGCTTAGCAGGGAGTCTGCTTGAGATTCTCTCCTCTTCTATGCCCCTCTCCCTACTCACACATGTGTGCTTGCTCTCTCTCATGCTCTCTCTTTCAAATAAATAAATCTTAAAAAAAAAAAAAGAGTAGAAGCATCCCAGGGACCATCAGCCAGCTAATAAATAGATAAGCAAAATGTGGTTTATACCTACAATAGAATATTCAGCCTTAAAAAGGAATGAAATTCTGCCTTATACTACAACATGGATGACAGTTGAAGCCATGCTAAATGAAATGAGCCAGACACTAAAAGACATATATTATTCCATTTATAAGAGCTACTGATTCTAGTCAAATTCTAGTAAATAAAATAGTGGTTACCAAGGGTTGGGCTAGTTTGGAAGAGGGAGTTACTGTTTAATGAGTACAGAGTTTTAGTGTGGAGTAATGAGTATGTTCTGGAAATGGATAGTGGTGAGTTGCACAGTGTGAAAGTACTTAATGCCACTGAACTGCACACTTTAAAATGGTTAGCATTTGATGGTATGTACATTTTACCATAATAAAGAAAAGGAAAAAAAAGTTTGCCAGATTAGAAATTAATATCTTTTGTTTTCAATTCACTTTTCTTTCACTACTAATGAGTTAATACTTCACTGGGTTTATTGGCTCTTTTATATGTGAGTTTATATGTTGCTACTGACTTAAAAATTTTAATTTATAAAACTTTTATATGAATGAGATTAACTTTTTATTAATTATCTGTTTTGCAAATATTTTCCTAATTTACATTTTTATTTTATTGTGCTTTTGGAGAGAAGGAAATTTTTATTTTGGCAATATTGGACTTTTTCTTCAAGTTTTTCCCTTTATGGTGGTAGTTAGGAAGCCCTTTCCATCCTGACTTACTATTCAGTTTTTGTATTCTTCAGAGTGCTAAACTTAATGCCTTATGTTTAGTGAATATAACATGAATATGAGGTTTTAGATCTGGAAGAGGCGTTAGAAGCTGTTTAGTCTAGCTGCTTTATTTTACAGATACAAAACCTGAAAACTCAGGAAGGCTACCCTGCCATGGTCCCATAGTGGTTAGTAGACCCTAGAATAGATAGTGAATGTCTTTTTATGTTGAGCCCAGTCTCTGTCCACTAAAGTTAAAATAATTTTCTTGTGTGGATGGCAAACACAGAGTTTCTTTGTTTGGGCAGAGGCTCCATAGTACAAGAAGAAAAGAGGTAAATAGCAAACACAGTCACAATGAAAATTATTTGATTATTGTTACTGACCAGTATGCTTAATAAAACCTGAACTTTTCCTCCCTAAAAACTTACTGTGCGTACTTCCCTTACCTATTATAATCTTTATGTTTCTTTCAATGTTCAGGGGAACATTGATGTTCCCCTGAACATTGAAATAATGTTCAGGGGGAAATAAAGACCTATGCCATTTAATCTCACAGGCACATTCGCTTTTAGAGTAGTCTGAGAGTGTTCTTATGCATTGTTGGGTGTAATCTCAAGTACATGTAGGACCCAGTGACACACTATAAATAACTATAAAAATGAGCAGCATTTTCAGGAATCCATTTGTCTCAGAATCCCTAAATATTCACATATTTATGATTCTTTTGATAATTATATGTGTTATGTTAAGGATCCTTTTGTTCAGATTTATATGTTTGAGTGGCAAATTTGTGGGAACTGCATCTTTGAATTTGTGAGGTCAGAATGTGGTATAGAGGGAGAAGCAATAGAGCATTGCCTTGTAGTCTTTGCAGTTAAAGTCCTACCTGTTCTTGGGTAAGTCATATTTCAGAATGGTTTTAAACAGCCTCTGAGATGGGTCCTTTCTAGCCTTAGAAGTCTACTGTGCTTCTTTTGATATAGACTCTTAATCTGATTTTTCTCAAAAAAATAGCTTTCATAGTATTTGTAGGGACTAATAGCTTATAATGTTTGAAAGAAGGAAGTGATTGGAAGCACTAAAAGATTTCTGACTTGTAAACATGTCAGAATAAAGGGGAAACTTCACTTTTGAGGACTGTGCTTCTCAAAAATACATATGATACATTATCACACATTTTTTTCTTCTAGGTGACAGGTTTGATTTCCTTATTGTGTCTACTGAAATAGGCTCTCATTTTTGGGGGGCAGTTTTAAAATTTTGATGTCACCTTGTGCTATCATTTTTTAAGTAAAAAAATGGCAACAGGTGGCATTACCAGCATCCTTAACATGAAATATATTCATAGCTTTTTTTTTTTTAGTTAATGTGGAATTTGAGGCCCAGAGAGAGCCTACAATTTGCCTTAATAATAGTTACCTAGTGATTGAACTGGGATAATTTTTTTTATCCTAGTGATCATAGCATTGCAACAATGTTCTGTATTCTGCTTGGAAGTTATTACAGTCCTGTATCCAGTTCTCACTACATCTTTTCCTCTGTGAGAGGAATGAATTGGAATGTATTAATAACCATTTGTTTTATATTGATAGAATCCTCTTTTTCTTCTCCCCATATTTAGTTGCCTTTACAAACTATAAAGGTCTAATAGTATTATTTCTTCCAAATGACTTGAAAGAAGGTAGTAAGTTCTATAGACAATATTTGTTAAAACTTGGGAATCTGAAGGAGGATAAAAACAGCTATATAAAATGTCTGTTTCTTAGGCATTTAAATGGCAGATAAAGTGTTTATAAATTTGTTTTCAGTTTACTGTAGTGTAACAGAATCTGTTTAGACTAATTGCTGACTGTGGTGTGAGGTAGTCTTTTTTTTTTTTTTCTTTCCTTTTTCTTTTTTAGCTTTCTTGTCACAGAAACTGGAAAACTAGAGAAATGTTGCTGTTAAAACAAAAAAAGCAAAATGGAGTGCCTGGTGGCTCAGTCATTTGAGTGTCTGACTCTTGATTTTGGCTCAGGTCATGATCTTAGGGTCCTGGGAGTCCTGCATCAGGCTCAGTGCTCAGCAGGGAGTCTGCTTAAAGATTCTCTCCCTCTCCTACTGCTCCTCCCCAAGTCATGCTTTCTCTCTCTCTATCAAATACATCTTTTCTTTTTTTAAAGAATGGTTTCGTTTTTTCTTTCTTTCTTTCTTTCTTTCCTTCCTTCCTTTTTTTTTTTTTTAAGATTTTATTTATTTATGAGAGATTGAGAGCACAAGCAGGGGGGGCGGCAGAGGTAGAACCAAACTCCCTACTGAGCAGGGAGCCCTGTGTGGGACTCGATCCCAGGACCCCCGGATCATGACCTGAGCTGAAGGCAGATGGTTAACTGAGCCACCCAGGTGCCCTTCAAATAAATCTTAAAAAAAAAAGCAAAGATAATTATACTCAGAGCAGTGTTTGTAATATCCTTATTAATGTATAGAATAAATTGATAGATGAAATAATTTATGGTTCATGTTAATATAAAACCACATGCATATAAAACATAATAATTTCCATTGTAAAGGTAGGCGTTATTGGGTAAAATAGAATTAATGTGCCCAACAATAGCTGAATATGCTTTTATGAGCTACATCTGTAATTGGTTAGTTTTTATGTAACTTTTCAAACCTGGGAAAACATTGGGAGTAACTTTGTTGGCAGTAACTTTGAGAAATAAAAATTATAAGAATTTCAGTTTCTGCCACTAATGGAGTAACTGGTGTGGTGCCTACTGAAAGCACCCACAACAGTGGACAAAATATATGAAACAATTATCTTTAGGTATTGGACAACAGGCAACATAATAGACCTGGATACATGAGAGAATGGAAACAAATAGGTGAGCTCAATAGTTTCTTCTGATTTCTGCCTGGAGGAAATTTCTAGGCCATTGTTTACAGAAAGGGAACCCAAACAGAACCTAATAGTCTTGTTGAGATGAAAAAAAGGGCTCAGAGATCCATGATTTTTAAATGATTGGAATGTTCTGGGTAGAATACTAAAGAAAAGAAAAGCAATGAATACTGTTATGCTGAAAATTAAAAAAAAAAAGATTAAAAAAAAAAAAAAGAATACTAAAGAAAAGAGAGCTACATGGAGAAAAACTCTAGAAGTCTGGATTGTGCTCCGCCCAACTCTTTGGCTGAATCTGTACATCGCAGGCTAACTTGAACAATTCCTTGAGCTCACAGGTAGGGTTAGGAGACAAAATCCTTCCAGCTGGAGGAAGGAGACTCTGTTGAACAAACAGGACCCTAGAGACTCCAGAGGAGTATTTTGTTAGTAATTGAAACTGAGAAATTTTTTAAAAATTTATTTATTGATAAATAACAAAATAGAACTCATTATATGTTGGCATAAATAAGATTCTGCATGAAAAATAATTGCTTTTATAAAATAAAAAAAGAGAAAGGGGGCATTGTTTTACATTTTTTACCAACTCTTCAGTGTCTATGTAGAAGACAGATTCTTAGATCTGCTACTTTGTTCATTTTGTTGTATGTTGTTTCTGTTAAGTATGTGAAGAAATGGTGTCACCAACTGATACATAATTGGAGAAAAGAGGAGTATTATAATAGCCTTTTCAGATAATATTCTTATAGTTTTATTTGATATTCTTATTTGATACTACAACCAAAGCCTGGCGATTTTACATTGCCAATAATCTTAATGGCAATGTAAAATCTGAAACCACATCAGCAAAATTTTGGTATTGTTATATTACAATTCACTGGAATATTCAGCTTCAGTAGATAATTTTCTAATCTCTGTGAAATAGTTATTTGGGTTTATCTTTGTGTATGATGTAAAAGAATGGCCCAATTTCATTCTTTTGCATGTGGCTGTCCAATTTTCACAGCACCATTTATTGAAGAGACTGTGTTTTTTGCATTAGGTATTCTTTCCTGATTTGTCAAAGATTACTTGACCATAGAGTTGAGGATCCACTTCTGGGGTCTCTGTTCTGTTCCACTGATCTATGTGTCTGTTTTTGTGCCAGTACCATGCTGTCTTGAGGATCACAGCTTTGTAATAGAGCTTGAAGTCAGGCATTGTGATGCCCCCAGCTTTGCTTTTCTTTTTCAGCAATCCCCTGGTGATTTGGGGTCTTTTCTGGTTCCATACAAATTTTAGGATTGTTTGTTCCAGCTCTATGAAAAGTGCCGATGGTATTTTGATAGGGATTACATTGAAAGTGCATATTGCTCTGGGCAGTATAGACATTTTCATAGTGTTTATTGTTCCAATCCATGAGCATGGAATGTTTTTCCATTTCTTTCTATCATCCTCAGTTTCTTTCATAAGTGTTCTGTAGTTTCTAGAGTACAGATCCTTAACCTCTTCAGTTAGGTTTATTCCTAGGTATCTTATGGCTTTTGGAGCAATTGTAAATGGGACTGATTCTTTGATTTCTCTTTCTTTAGTCACATTGTTAGTGTATAGAAATGCAACAGATTTTAGCACATTGATTTTGTATCCTGCCATATTGCTGAATTGCTGTATGAGTTCTAGTAATTTGGGGGTGGAGTCTTTCGGGTTTTTCACCTGAAGTATCATGTCATCTGTGAAGAGTGAGAGTTTGACTTCTTTTCCAGTTTGAGTGCTTTTTATTTCTTTTTGTTTTCTGATTGCTGAGGCTAGGACTTCTAGTACTATGTTGAACAATAATGGTGAGAGTGGGCATCCCTTTTGTGTTCCTGACATTAAGGAAAAGTTCTGAGTTTACCCCCATTGAGAATGATATTTGCTGTGGGCTTTTCATAGATGGCTTTTATGATATTGAGGTATGTTCCCTCTGTTCTTGTATTTTGAAGAGTTTTAATCAGGAAAGGATGCTGTATTTTGTCAAATGCTTTTTTTGTATCAATTGAGAGGATCATATGGTTCTTGTCTTTTCTTTTATTAGTGTGATCTATCATGTCGATTGATTTGTGGATGTTGAACCACCCTTGCATCCCAGGAATAAATTCTGCTTGGTTGCTGTGAATAATCTTTTAATGTACTGTTGGATCCTGTTGGCTAGGATCTTGTTGAGTATATTGACATCCATCAAAATCCTAGAGACGAACATAGGAGAACTAGACGTAGTAACCTCTTCGACATTGGCCAAAGGAATTTCTTTCAAGACATGTCTCTGAAGGGAAGGGAAACAAAAGTGAAAATGAACTTTTGGGAGTTCATCAAGATAAAAAGCTTTTGCACAGCAAAGGAAACAGTCAACAAAACTAAGAGGCAACCCACAGAATGGGAGAAGATATTGCAAATGGCAGTGTAGATAAAGGGCTGGTATCCAAGATGTCTAAAAAACTTATCAACCTCAACACCCAAAAAAACAAATAATCCAGTCTATAAATGGGCAGAGACTTGAACAAACACTTCTCAAAAGAAGACATTCAAATGGCTAACAGATATATGAAAAAATGCTCAATATCACTAGCCATCAGGGAAATACAAATCAAATCCACCCTGAGATACCATCTTAGAATGGCAAAAATTAACAAGATGGGAAACAACAAGTGTTGGTGAGGATGTGGAGAAAGGGTTCCCCCTCTTACACTATTGGTGGGAATGCAAGCTGGTACAGCCACTCTGAAAAACAGTATGGAGGTTCCTCAAAAAGTTAAAAATAGAGCTGCCCTACAACCCAGCAATTGCAGTACTGGGTATTTACTCCAAAGGTACAGAGGTAGTGAAAAGAAGGGACACATGCATCCCAATGTTCATAGCAGCAATGCCCACAATAGCCAAACTGTGGAAAGAGTCCAGATGTCCTTAGCAGATGAATGAATAAAGATGTCTTTCATAAGTACAATGGAATATTACTCAGCCATCAGAAAGGATGAATACCCACCATTTACATCGACCTGGATGGAACTGGAAGGTATTATGCTAAGTGAAATAAGTCAAGCAGAGAAAGATAATTATCATATGGTTTCATTTATACATGGAACATAATAGTGCAGAGCACCATAGGGGAAGGGAGGGGAAAACTGTGAATGGGAAGAAATCAGAGAAGGAGACAAACCATGGGAGACTGGACTCTGGGAACCAAACTGAGGGATCTGGAAGGGAGGGGGATGAGGGATAGAGTAGCAGATGATTAAAAAAAATGTAAATAGTGTTCACCAAATAAATAAATAATAGATAAGTATAAATAAATAAGTATAAATAAATAAAAATAAAAATAAAAATGCCACAATTAATAAAAAAAAGATAGTTATGTGGAAAATATTGGTTTGCTTATTTAAATAGATCAACCAAATATTGATACATGGCCTTAAGTGATATCAGTAAATCACATTTGTTAATATCACTGATCTCACAGAAAAGTATTTTAAGTAAGGGGAAGTTGTAAAGCTCATAATGACATATAAAAATTTTTTTAAAATTTGGAATTTAGTTTGAAGGCTCAAATTTTGTCATTGACAAAAAGTTGTCATTTGTTTTTCTTGAATTGATGGGCTCACTTTGTTCCTTTTTAAGACAATGTCAAGTCTGAATAATATGGTGTGAAATCATTTGCTCAAGTAAAAATGGTGTTCTTTGAAAAACAGTTCATCTCACATTGTATATGTCCTTTGCCTCAGAACAGCAGTTATACTTTAGTGTGTAGCAGTCAAGCCTTAGGAGTACTTCCAGTTTCATCACACATAATATTAAAAGCACCAAGATTTAATACAAATAATAAGTTTTGTTATTTTACAGCTTTTTTTAATACAAGTATTTTACGGTTAAGGATACAATACAATGACTAGTACTTCAGCTTAACACCACTACCTTTTATTTTTTATTATTTATTTGAGAGAGAGTGAGAGTGGGGGGGGAGGGGGCAGAGGGAGAAGGTGAGAGTGTCTTAAGCAGACAGTGGGCTGAGCACAGAGTCCAGTGTGGGGCTCGGTCTTATAACCCTGAGATCATGACCTGAACCAAAACCAAGAGTTGGGCATTTAACTAACTGTGTCACTCAGGCATCTCTACTTTTTTTTTTTTTTAAAGATTTTATTTATTTATTTAGAGAGAGTGCAAGTGGAGGAAGGGATAGAAGAAGAGCGAGAGAGAGAATCTCAAGCTGACTCCTCTTTGTGTGAGGAGCATGACATGGGCTCTATCTTACTACCCTGAAATCATGACCTGCGCCAAAATCAAGTGTCAGATACTTAACTGACTGAGTCACCCAGGTGCTCCTTAGCACCACCACTTCGATTTCTGATAAAGTATCAGCAGTTTTACTTAGCTTTACTTTTGTACAGTCAGTCTCAAGAAATCTGTACTTTTGAGAATTGCTGCTTTAGATCCATCTTAAGTGTTATAAAGGAGTCTAAAAAGGATCAACCTGATGTGTGTGAAAATTAAGGGCCTTCTAGAATAAACTTCTACATTCTTTAAAGGCAAACCACTAAATGTAAACACTTATTATGAATGGTATTTAGTCAAAAACTAGTAGATATGAGAAGCAGCCAAATGTGACTCATAACCTGAAGAAAATTTTGAAAATAAAAATACATCAGTGGCAAAAATAATAGAATTAGGAGATGAAGGTTTAAGGACAGTTGTTGTAACTATTCTTAAGAGTTTAAAGGAAGTCAAGAATGCAATGAAGAAAGAAATGAGAAATACTGAAAATTAACCAAGTAGAAATTCTGGAGTTAAGGTATAACATCTGCCCCCCGCCCAAAAAAAAATTTTACCCAAAAGGGGTTATGAGGTTAGATGCTGTTGAAGAAAAGATCAAGGAATTTGAGAACATACCAATAAAAACAATGCAAAGTGAAGTACACATAGCAAATATATTTTGTATTTGTGCTTTTGCTATGTGTAGGAGTGAGGGTGGATAGTGGAATGGAGCCTTAGTGACCCATGGGGGCCATAGAGAGTGGTCTAGTGTATCTGTGATTAAAGTTCCTGAATTAGGGGCACCTGGGTGGCTCAGTGGGTTAAAGCCTCTGCCTTCGGCTCAGGTCATGATCCCAGGGTCCTGGGACTGAGCCCCGAATCGGGCTCTCTGCTCAGTGGGGAGCTTGCTTTCCCCTCTCTCTCTCTGCCTCCCACTCTGCCTACTTGTGATCTCTGTCTGTCAAATAAATAAATAAAATATTAAAAAAAAAAGTTCCTGAATTAGAGGAGCTAGTTAGAAATGGGGAAATTTTAAAGAATAGCAGAAAACTACCCAAATTTCATGAAAAATATAAACTCACAGATATAAGCAGCTTAGGAACTCCATCAGGAGTAACTCAAGGGAAACCATATCAAGGTACATCATAATAAAATTGTAAATCAGTAGCATAAAAAATTTGAAAGTAGCAGAGGTGAGAAAACAAAGACACATTGCATATAGGGAAACGTTTAAAAATAGTGATTACAGACTTCTTATCAGAACCAGTGCAAGCCAGTGATATTTTTAAGTGCTAAAGGAATAAAATGTTAACTTAGAATGCTGTATTCAACAAAAGTATCTTTTAGAAATGAAGACTAAATGATATTTTTCACACAGACAGAAACTTGAAGAAATGTTAAAGTTTCTTAGGTTTTAAGGAAATGATAAGAGATGGAAAATTAGATCAACACAAATAAATGAAGAGCACCAGAAATTGTAGATATTTGGGAAACTTTTTTATTTTTAATTTTTAAAAAAGATTGATGTTTGAAAAGTGAAAGTAATTGCAGTATATTGTGGCATTTATGAATTACGTAGAAGTAAATGTATGAAAACACTAATACAACAGGAAAGGAAAATATAAATATACTGTTATAAGTCCTATATTATTTAAAGCAGACTATATTAAGTTAAAAGTACATATTGGGGTACCTGGGTGACTCAGTTAAAGGTCTGACTCTTGGTCTCAGCTCAGGTCTTGAACTCAGGGTCATGAGGTCAAGCCCTGTTTTGGGCTCCCCACTGGGCATGGAGCCTACTTAAAAAAATAGATAAAAATTCAAATTGTAGGGGTACCTGGGTGGCTCAGTGGGTTAAGCCTCTGCCTTTGGCTCAGGTCATGGTCTCAGGGTCCTGGGATCGAGTTCTGCATTGGGCTCTCAGCTCAGCAGGGAGCCTGCTTCCCCCTCTTTCTCTGCCTGCCTCTCTGCCTACTTGTGATCTCTCTCTCTCTGTCAAATAAATAAATAAAATCTTTAAAAAATAATTCAAATTGTAAACCCAGGAGCAATCACTAAAATAGTGAAATGCAGATTATAGTTATTAAGCCAAGGGTTGAAATGAAAGGGAATACCTAAAAATAATAAATTCATATAAAGGTAGAAAGAGATAATAAAACAAAAAATAAGATAGGATGAATATAAAAGCAATAAGACCATAACTACAATTAATATAAATTATCTCACATTTTTTTTTAAAGATTTTATTTATTTATTTTAGAGAGAGCATACACCTGTGCCCATGCATCTGGGGAGGGGTAAGAGGGGAGGGAGAGGAAGAGGGGAAAGACTCCCAAACAGACTCTGTACCAAGCTGGGAGCCTGACCTAGCTCATTCCCTTGACACTGAGATCATGACTGGAATGGAAACCAAGAGTTAGAAGCTCAATTGACTGAGCCACCCAGGTGTCCTTGTCTCACATTCTTACCAGGAAGTAGAAATTGTGAGACTGGATAAAAAAGGAAAATGAAATATGTATGTACAAGAAACCTACTTTAAGTATAATATTAAAATGTATATAGGAAAATGCCAATCAGTATATGAAATGTTAGTAACATTTTATTATGTTGATATTAAATGAAGTGGACTTCTGGACAAGGAATATTATTAAGGCCAAATGGAGACATTTTGTGATGAACATGGCAACTCATCACAGTCATCACAAAGACATAGTATCATGAATATGCACATATCTAATAACAGAGTTTGAAGGTATATGAAACAAAACCTGATAGAACTGATATGAAAAATGGACAAATCCACAGTGGTAATTGGAGATTACAGCATTCCTTTCTAATAGTAAATGTTCAGAACAACAGCAGATATGAACAACATACCAACCAATTTGATTTGAAGTGTTGTAGACTCCTCATAACCACAGCAAAATACGTATTCTTTTCATGTGCTGTTGGTACATTCATTAAGGCAGAAAATATACTCAGCCATAAAACAACTCACTAAAAGTTTATAAAAATCATGTGATGTGTGTTCTCTGACAGTAGTAGAATTAATAGAAATCAAGAGTTTGGAACATCCTGATATATTTGGAAATTAAATAACATTTCTAAATAAACCATAGGTCGAAGAAAGAATCACAAAAGGAATGAGAAAATATGTTGAACTGAATTAAGATGGAAACATGGCATATCAACATTTGTTTGATGCTGACAAAGTGGTATTGAGTGGGACATTTGTAGTTCAAATGCTTAATTACAAAAGAAAGTTCTAGAAGCATTGTTCAGCCCTTATACTAAGAAATAGGAAAAGTGTCCCCTCCCTTCCTTCCACTTAGAGCAACAGGATTTCCCTTCACTCCTAAAACAGCTAAATAAACCACCCAAAAGGCTTAGAAGGAATACTATTAGGAATAGTGTCTGTGCTCACATGCTGAATTGGAAAACCTCAATGCTTTTGCATTGGTATCAGGGAATAATTAGCATTAGATTAAATACTACTTGGATGATACTCACTGACATCTTAATAGCAAGACCCAAGCACATTGAACTGTTTCCAAGTTACTTACCTGTATTTTTAGAACAAAGCCCAAGAATATTTATGGGAATAAAAAAGTATTCATTGCCCATCAAAGCAAAATTCACAATGTCTGGCATCCAATAAAAATTGCCAGGCATTCAAAGATGCAGAAAAACCTGGCCCATAATGAGGAGAGTAATTAAAAACAACTCAGAACTGACATAGATTTTGGAATTAGCAGGTACAGACATTAAAATGGTTTTTTAACTCTCTTACATTTAAAAAAGAGTGGAAAAGTGTCAAAAATGTGAGCAGGCTTGTAGTTGCCTGTGGTGGCAGAGTTCAATAAGCTGGGGTTAATGCAAGATGATATATGAGAATGATAACGTGAAAGAGGCCATAAGAAGGATTCTTGGGAACCTTTATAACGACAGGATGTTTCGCATTAAGAGAGTACTAGGACTGACTATGAGGCAGCAGATTTTGCCTAAAGAGCAGTGGACAGAATATGAAGAGGATAAATTCTACCTTGAACCATATCTGAAGTTATTTGGGGAAGAAAGAGATGGGCAAAGAGATAATCATGGAATTAAAATCTGTGGTAGCAGCTGTCCTACAAATATTTTTAAGAAGTTGAATAAACATGAAATGTACAATTTAGAACTATTTAAGCTGCAAGTGTATTACTTTAAATAAATGTCTATTATAATTATAAAAATATAAAAATAAAAAAGAGGAAAGATTTAAAATAAGTCATTGGAAATATTAAAATGACCCAAAATGAGTGTCTAGAGATGAAGACCATGATGTCTGAGATGAAAAATTTTACCAGATGGGATTAACATATTAGACAGTGAAGAAGAAAAGATTAGTAAATTTGAAGGCATCACAATAGAAACCACTTTAGAAAAGAGTGGCAGTTTCCTACAAAGTTATTATACAATGGCCTTTCCTCTTCTAAGTATTTACCCAAGAGAAATGAAAGCATGTCTATCAAAACTATATACACTGTTGTTTATGGCAATTTATTTGTAAAAGCACTAAATGTAGATAACTCCAAATACCCATAACCAGTGGGTGGATAAACACATTGTTGTGTATCTATATAATGTAATAATACTTAGTGATAAAAGTCTTGTTACACACAACCATGTGAGAGAATCTCAGACTTTTTTGAGTGAAAGAAGCCAGATTTAAAAAGTATATTATGCAATTCCATTTATAGAAAATCTTAGATAATGCTAACTAAACCATAGTTACAGAAATTAAATCGGCAGTTCTCTGGGGATGAAGTAAGGAGAGTATAGAGGAATTACCAAGGGGCATAAAAAACCTTGGGGTGGGGGAGTAGTGGATAAATTTTACAACCTTTTTTTTTTCTTAAGATTTTATTTATTTGACTGAGAGAGACACAGCAAGAGAGGGAAAACAAGCAAGGGGAGTGGGAGAGGGAGAAGCAGGCTTCCAGGTGAGCAGGGAGCCTGATGCAGGACTCAACCCAAGCCGAAGGCAGAGACTTAACAACAGAACCACCCAGGTGCCCCTAAATTTATAATCTTGATTATGATGAATTTCACTTTTTGGATGTATTTGTCAAAACTTATGAGATAGTAGATTTTAAATATGTGCAGTTTATTTCCTGCCAATTATAATGAAGGTATTAATTTTTGTTTAAAAAGCAAATAAGGGGCGCCTGGGTGGCTCAGTGGGTTAAAGCCTCTGCCTTCAGCTCAGGTCATTATCCCAGGGTCCTGGGATTGAGCCCAGCATCGGGCTTTCTGCTCAGTGGGGAGCCTGCTTCTTCTCTCTCTCTCTCTCTCTCTCTGCCTGCCTCTCTGCCTATCGCAAGTAGTCTGTCAAATAAATAAATAAATAATCTTTCAAAAAAAAGAGAGCAAATAAAGTAGCTATAAAAGGAAGCAAATTATGTATGTGTATACACACAAGCAGAAATCTATAAAGCAGAAAATGGATAAATAGAGAAAATGAACAAAATATATAAAACAGCTTTTTTTGAGAAGATGAATAAAATGGATAATTCACTTGCTACTGTGAATAAGAACAAAAGAAAGAAAGCACAAGTTGTTCGTATTGGAAATGAAAGGAACCTATAGACATTAAATGGGCTATAAGGCAACATCAAGAACAAATTTATGCCAGTAAATTTAAAAGATACATCAAACTTTAAGTAGCTATAAAGGTTATTTTAAAGGTACAAAATATAGCCAACAGAAGAAAAAATAAAAAATATGAGTAGGTGTGTATCCAATATATAAGTTGATAATCAAAAACATTCCCCAAAAGCAAACCCAATATTATATGTCTTCACTGGTAAAGTCTGTCTAATATTAAAGGAAGAAATACTAGCAATCATTCATAAATAGAGAAAGGAGAAAGTATTTCTTAATTCATTTCATGAAATCAGCATTACTTTAATACTAAAATTTAGCAAATACATTACAGGAAAAGAAAGCTACAGACCAATATTTCTTTTTTTTTTTTTAATTTTTAAATTTCTTTTCAGCATAACAGTATTCATTGTTTTTGCACCACACCCAGTAATCCATGCAATCCATGCCCTCTCTAATACCCATCACCTGGTTCCCCCAACCTCCCACCCCCCTGCCCCTTCAGAACCCTCAGATTGTTTTTCAGAGTCCATAGTCTCTCATGGTTCACCTCCCCTTCCAATTTCCCTCAACTCCCTTTTCTTCTCCATCTCTCCATCTCCCCATGTCCTCCATGTTATTTGTTATGCTCCACAAATAAGTGAAACCATATGATAATTGACTCTCTCTGCTTGACTTATTTCACTCAGCATAATCTCTTCCAGTCCCATCCATGTTGCTACAAAAGTTGTGTATTCATCCTTTCTGATGGAGGCATAATACTCCATAGTGTATATGGACCACATCTTCCTTATCCATTCGTCCGTTGAAGGGCGTCTTGGTTCTTTCCACAGTTTGGCGACTGTGGCCATTGCTGCTATAAACATTGGGGGTACAGATGGTCCTTCTTTTCACTACATCTGTATCTTTGGGGTAAATACCCAGTAGTGCAATTGCAGGGCCATAGGGAAGCTCTATTTTTAATTTCTTAAGGAATCTCCACACTGTTTTCCAAAGTGGCTGCACCAACTTGCCTTCCCACCAACAGTGTAAGAGGGTTCCCCTTTCTCCACGTCCTCTCCAACACATGTTGTTTCCTGTCTTGCTAATTTTGGCCGTTCTAACTGGTGTAAGGTGGTATCTCAATGTGGTTTTAATTTGAATCTCCCTGATGGCTAGTGATGATGAATATTTTTTCATGTGTCTGATAGCCATTTGTATGTCTTCATTGGAGAAGTGTCTGTTCATATCTTCTGCCCATTTTTTTATATGATTGTCTGTTTTGTATGTGTTGAGTTTGAGGAGTTCTTTATAGATCCTGGATATCAACCTTTTGTCTGTACTGTCATTTGCAAATATCTTCTCCCATTCCGTGGGTTACCTCTTTGTTTTGTTGACTGTTTCCTTTGCTGTGCAGAAGCTTTTGATCTTGATGAAGTCCCAAAAGTTCATTTTCGCTTTTGTTTCCTTTGCCTTTGGAGACCTATCTTGAAAGAAGTTGCTGTGGCTGATATTGAAGAGGTTACTGCCTATGTTCTCCTCTAGGATTCTGATGGATTACTGTCTCACGTTGAGGTCTTTTATCCATTTCGAGTTTATCTTTGTGTACAGTGTAAGAGAATCAGACCAATATTTCTTAAAATTATAGAGGCAAAAAAGTTCTTTACAAAATATTTGCAGGTTGGGGTGCCTGGGTGGCTCAGTTGGTTAAGGTCCGACTCTTGATTTTGGCTCAGGTCATGATCTCAGTTTCATGAGATCAAGCCCCAAGTTGGGCTCTGTGCTCAGCATAAGGCTTGCTTGTCTTTCTCTGTCTGCCCCTGACCTCGCCCTTGAGCTCACTTGCTCACATGCTCTCAAATAAATAAAATCTTAAAAAAATATTTGCAAGTTAAATTTAGTAAAATACAATAAAATACATACATAAGCATATAATATACCTCATGGTCAAGTGAGTTTGTCCAGGAATGCAAAGCTTGCTTAACAGCTTATAATTTATTTTTGTAATTCACGATATTAGAATAATAAGTGAGAAAATTCATCTGATCATTTCAGTAGGTGGAAGAAAAAGCACTCAACACCCATTCATGTTGAAAAATTAAAGAAAACAACTAACAACTAGTAAGAATAGAGGGAAACTTTGTCAACCTCATAAAACACATTGCTGAAGAACATACAACTAATATAATACTTGATAATTAAAGATCAAATTCTTCCCTCCTAAGATTAAGAACAATGCAAGGTCCACTTGTAACACATCTATTCAGTGCTTTATAGAAGATATGCATTATCCATGAAGCACACAAAAAGATGATCAGTGTCATTAGTTATTATTAATCATCAGAGAATTTAAATTAAAGCCACATTTAGAAACCATAGCCACCAGAATGGCTAAAATTAAATTCTTTTTGTTGATAGTGATATGCAGCCATTGGAACTTTGGTGGAATTCATAATGGTATAATCACTTGGGAAAACAGTTTGGCAGTTTTTAAAATAAAGTTAATCATACAGTCTAGCAATTCCATTCTTAGGTATTTGTTTAAGAGAAATCAACACATATTTACAAAAGGTTTACACAATGTTCATCGTAGCTTTATTTGCACTAGGGAAAAAATATAAACACTGCAGATGTTCATCAGCTGGAGAATGTATAAACAAATACTGCAATATCCATATGTATTTTATTTGTTGCTGTGTAACAAATGACTCAAAATTTAGCTGGTTAAGAAAATTTATTATCTCACCACTTGTGTAGATAAGGAATCCAGGCATGGCTTAGCTAGGCTGCAATCAGTATGTCATCTCAAGGCTCATCTCAGGGAAATATAAACTTTTGAGATCACTGATGTGGTTGCTGACAGATTCATTTCCATGTGGGCTATTGAACCAAGAGACTCAGCTCTTCACTCAGTCTTGGTTGGAGGTTGCCCTCTATTCCTTGCTATGTTTGCCTCTCTCTATACCAGTTTGCTTTCATCAGAGAGAACAAATAAAGGGCAAGAGAGAGAGTGTAGCAAGATGGAAACCATAGTCTTAAAACCTGTCTCAGTAGTCACATCCCATCACCATTATTATATTTGCTTCATTGAAGTAACTTGGTACCAAGTAACTTGGTACACACTCATGGGAGAGGGAATTACAAAGGGCATGAATACCATAAGGGTGGGGAATTGGAAGCCATTTCAGAAGCTGCCTACCTTACAATGTAATGAAATACTACTAAATAATGAAAAATAAACTTATTGGTACACGCAACAGTGTAGCTGAATGTCAAAAACATTAAGCAGAGCAAAAGAACCCAGGCATAAAAGATAACAGAACTAGTCTTTAGAGTGAGAAGAAAAGTCAGTGGTTGGGTGAGAGAAGGTTTTTGTTTCAAAGAGGTATGAGTATCTTTTTGTGATATAGGAAATGTCCTTTATCCTAACTGTGGTAGTGGTTACAGTGGTGTATATATTGTCAAAATTCACGAGTGAATTTTATTATTTGTATATCATATATATATGTATACACACACACACATATGTATATCATAATCTGAGTTGGTTTTTTTTGAAAGTATGCTACTGGACTCAGTGGACTCTTTTACAAAAGTCTTTTTGTAGTTTTACTGAGATATAATTGATATGCAGCACTGTATACTTTTGAAGTGTATAGCATAATGACTTGACTTACATGTATCGTAAAGTGATTACCACAATAAGTTTAATTAACATCCATCATCTTATGTAAGTACACAAAAAAGGGGGGGTTCCTCCCTGTACTGGGAACTCCAAGGATTTACTCTCTTAACAATGGCATTTATCTGTTTATTTATTTATTTTAATTCCCAAAGATTTAATGTTAACAAAAATAACAATTTGTGGGGCGCCTGGGTGGCTCAGTGGGTTAAGCCTCTGCCTTCGGCTCAGGTCATGATCTCAGGGTCCTGGGATCGAGCCCCGCATCAGGCTCTCTGCTCAGCAGGGACCCAGCTTCTTCCTCTCTCTCTGCCTGCCTTTCTGCCTGCTGGTGAACTCTGTCAAATAAATTAATTAATTAAAAGAAATGATTTGTTTTCTACCATTTTCTTTTAGGATGAAAACAAAAATCACTGAACAAAAAATAGTTTTCCATTATCCAGTAAATGCGCATGCCTTACAAAAAAGTAATTTTAGAAGTTTATTCTAATAATCCCTGCTAAGGTGGAGGGATTACCTGAAGGAAAAGAAATCCTAGGTGTGGAGGTTTCTCTAAATAAGGGCATGTTTCTTAAAATGACCCCCATGAACACCAAGATCCTTGGGGAGATCAATTTTTTTTTTCACTTTATTTCAAATTCCCCCACTGAAGTTTCAGCAACTTTAAAATATACTGCATAGTAGTGTTAACTGTAGTCTTCATGTTATATATTATAGCCCCAGCGCTTATTATAACTGGAAGTTGTAGCTGTTGAACACCTTCATCCAATTCCCAACTCCACTTCTGGTTACTACAAATCTGATCTCTTTTTCTGTGTATTTCTTCTTCTTCTTCTTTTTTTTTTTTTTTTTAGATCCATATGTAAGTGAGATATATAGTACTTGACTTTCTATATCTGACTTCTTTCACTTAGCATAATGCCCTCAGTGTCTGTTCATGTTATAAAAAATGTCAGGATTTCTTTCTTTTTTATGTCTAAATAATATTGAAATGTATACATACATCACAACTTCTTTATTCATTCATCCATCATTGGACAATTAGGTTGCTTCAGTATTTTGGCTATTGTAGATAATGCTGCTTTGAACATGGGGGTGTAGATATCTTTTTGATATAGTGTTTTTGTTTCCTTTGGATATATTGCTGGATGATATGGTAGTTCTGTTTTTAATTTTTTGAGAACCCTGCATGCTGTTATCTCTAGTGCTTGTACTAATTTACAATTCTACCAGCAGTGCACAAGGGTTCCCTTTTCTCCAATCATTGTAGAATTTGTTATTGTTCGTCTTTTTGATAGAAGACATTCTAATAGGCAAGAGGTGATATCTCATTGTGGTTTTGACTTGCATTTCCCTAATAATTAGTGATGCTGAGCATCTTTTCATTTACCTGTTGGCCATTTGTATATCTTTTTTGGAAAAGTATCTGTTCAGGTCCTTTGCCTATTTTTTAAAAAAGATTTGTTTTGTTTATTTTAGAGAGTGAGAAAGAACAAGGGGAGGGACAGAGAAGAGGGAGAGAATCCTTAAGCAGACTTCCCACTGAGTGTGGAGCCTAACACAGGGCTTGATCCCAGAACCCTGAGATCATGACCTGAGCTGAAACCAAGAGCTGGATGCTTAACCAACTGAGCTACCCAGACACCCTTGCCCGTTTTTAATTTTTTAATTGGATTGTGTGTGTGTGTTTTGGTATTGTGTTGTGAGTTGTTTATATATTTTGGATATTGACTCCCTATCAGATAGATGGTTTGCAAGTACAGTGAACTGCTCTTAATGACATCTGCATATCTGCACATTTTTCTAAGTGACATACTAGGGTGCTGTAGTGGCAGTGCCATTTTGTGTTAAGATCTTTGGTGTCAGAAAGACCCAGATACACATACTGGCTCTGAAACTTGCTTCATTCTAGTATTTCACTGACCTAAATTATTTTGGATATCCCTAAAACAATAATTACTGTTTATTTAGAATCTATTCTGGCCAAATACTATGCTAGACATTTATGTGTGTATTACCTAATACAAATCAAAATAATCAACATTTTTTGAAACACACACTAATACAAAATATTTCCATGTCTTATGTGATTTAATGCAGGAACCCAATTAAGTGTTGGTACTATAATTATCCCTACTTTACTAAAGAAGAAATTGAGACCAACAGAATAAATTTTTAAAATATGAGGAACTCAGGGTGCTGTCAAGATTCTGGTTTTGTTTTCCATTCTTTTCTACCTGTGGAATTAAACTTTTTATATGTTATCCAAGCTTGTTGCAAAGAGTAACTGCAACTTCAACTTAAAATCTATTTTTGTTTTTTTCTTTAAGAAACTTCTGTTAGGTTATGAATGCTAAGAGTATCTCTAGGAGTCTAAGTAGAAAGTGTCAGGTGAAGGTCAGTTTCTAAGAGGAAAGCACTGGGCGGAATTGAAAGAGCATAAGCTCAGTTCTAGACAAGGACAGCTCTGGAAATATTAACCTTAGCCATAAATGAAAAGTCAATGTTTATATGTATTTGATATAAAAAGTGTGGCTCATTTTCCTACCATTTCCATAAATTCTTTGTCAGCAGTGACATTTTCAAAGTCTACAGTTGATAAAGGTTTGTGCTTGTAAAATATATTACGACATTTAGTCACTATCAAAAGTGCCCAGATAGGAATTATCTTTGGGGAAGTAAGACTTTGTCACTAAGGCCATGAAGCATTTAATTATAGCACTGCTTACTTTGGCAGCTGTATTTCCATAGTACTGTGTAGTGTAAGTTTTTTCCTCCTTCGTTCGTCAGCATGTAATATTTTTTCTCTTTTAATATATAACATAATCAGGTTTTTCAATATTCAATCACTTACTATAAATGGGGTTGAGTTATGTGTTAATCTGAAAGTATAGACTAGGGGTGTGTGGGTGACTCAGTCAGTTAAATGTCCAACTTTTGATTTCAGCTCAGGTCGTGATCTCAGGGTCGTGAGTTTGAGCCCACATGCAGTTCCATGCTGGATGTGAAGTCTGCTTAAGATTCTTTCCCCCTCCGTTTGCCCCTTTCCCTGCTCATGCACTCTCTCTCTCTCTCTCCAAAAATAAAGTATGAAAAAGTATACTTTTAAAAATACACTTTATTTAAATTTTTTAATTTTATTTATTTATTTATTTATTTATTTATTTTTTAAGATTTTATTTATTTATTTGAGAGACGGAGATCACAGAGAAGCAGGCAGAGAGAGAGGAGGAAGAAGGCTCCCTGCGGAGCAGAGAGCCTGATGCGGGGCTTGATCCCAGGATCCTGGGATCATGACCTGAGCCGAAGGCAGAGGCTTTAACCCACTGAGCCATCCAGGCGCCCCTAAAATACACTTTTTTAAAAAAAGGTATAGACTAGCAACAACCTAATAAAAGTAAATATATGCAATGCTTGTATATTCTGATTCAACAATCTGCTTAATATACTGTAGTTATAGAAATTAGCTGATTAATTTATTAGTAGACTTGATTCCTGAAAAACAATTTGTGGAACACTGGGAAAATTTTGATTCCTCACTGTTTTTCATTAGCATTGTGTTCATTTTTGCCTTTTTTACCTTTAAGTCTTTTGTCTTCATTGAATAGAATAACTTTTGGTGTGCACTCCTTCATGACCCAGTTATCCTTCAATCTGGGTTTAAATCTCATCTCTCTCATAAAGCCTTCTCTGCTTAATCCAACACATTTTTTTTTTCTTTTCTGAAATTCTGTTGCTTTTCTCTTTAATGTAATTTAAATTGTCTTCTAGATTATATACATTGACTTTATTTTTTCAGCTGCTTTCATGGATGTTATTTCCTTTTAATCCTTAGACCCTGGAAATAGTTAAGAAAGGCAATATTATTCTCCATTTTATGATACAAAAACTAAGAATAGATATTTATTTCTTGAAGATAAGACTTCAGCCCAAATCTTCATTCTAAAATCTGCTTTGCTTATACTGTATCACTTCAAGTTTTATACTTTACCTGCTATTCCTACCACATGCTGAGCACATAGTGGAATTTTCAGTGATTGATTTAAAGTAAGTTGTTTCTACTCAAACTGGTATCTATTTCTTTAAAGAGCTCTGCAGTTAATTAACTAATTAATTCTAGAGTCTTTTGTCATAATTAATCTTGAAGCCTGAGTTCTTCAAAGGGCAACATTTGTTTAGGATTTAAAGTTTGGACTATGGAAATTATTCTTACTTATTTATCAAATGTCATTGTGTACCATATGCCTGATATTATTGGTAGCCCTGGATATGGACAAATGTTGATTGAATTATTTGGTTAGTAATATTCAGTCTTTTCTTATTTATGCAGGAGAGATTAAACAGATTCTAGAAAATGAACTTCAGATACCTGTGTCTAAAATGCTGTTGAAAGGCTGGAAGACCGGAGATGTGGAAGACAGTGTGAGTTTCTTAATTGCCTAGAAATAAAAGGAAATTAAGTCATGCAATTGACTAAATGATATATAAAAATTGGTTTTTATTAGTTTTCTTACATATGACAGAAGTAGATTTTGGTAATAGCAACTTAGTTTAAGGAATCAGCAAATAGTGGTATTCAAGTTAAAACATTTTCATGGTAAACCAACAGTAGTTTTGAATGAGTTAGGTATGTAATTGAAAACACTATATGGCATGTTTTTCCTGTTTCTGTTATTTAGGAGTTAGTTTGGCCCTCTTTTATGAGAGCTTTTACTTTTTTATCAAACTTCGTAGGGTGTCAGTAAGTACCCTGGAATAATTTACTGAACAATTACTTACTGGCCTGCAAGAAGTCATGCACAATGTATACATGTATGCCAAATATTGCTTATGGAACAAAGATAATAATAAGACATTTTTTTAAACTTGGAAAATTTAATGATAAGAATCTTTGTTTACTTGGGTAATGGCCACTGCATGGAATGAATTGTACTTTAAGAATTTTCATAAAGTGTTGCAATTTTAAGGCAGTAGTTTCTGTTCTTAAGAACCCAGTAGCAGCTTCAGGTATTAAATATTTCACACACTCTTTTTTTGTCTGACAGAGTAGGGAAGGATTGAAAGAAATGAATTAACTCTAGAGTTTTAGATGTGCAAATAATAAATCCTTTCATAGTTATTAACTTGATATTTCAGTATCTAGGCATAAACTTACAATGTTCAACTTTTGGTTCAGTTCTTTGTCAATGACTTCTGGTAGACATTGTGCCTATAAATATGTATACATGAATTCATTTGGTATGTGGAGGTGTTTGGAGTATTTAAGTAAGATACTTATATGAATTTCACATTAGCAAGATATTTATAAATTTAGATACAAATTAGTGGTGTATAGCAGACTTTCTTCATGGAACCAGGTTGTAAATATTTTAGGCTTTGTGAGCAATACAGTCTCCATTGCAGCTACTCAGTTCTGCTGTTGTAGTGTGAAAGGAACCATAGGCAATATGTGAAAGAGTGAGCCATGACTGTGTTCCAATACATCTTTATTTATGGACAGAGAAATTTGAATTTTCTGTAATTTCACATATCACGAACTACTCTTCTTTGATTTTTTCCCCCCCACCATTTAAAGATGTGAAAATCATCCTTAACTTCTTAGGC
>NW_022631378.1:0-109656 GCF_010015895.1 Lontra canadensis
CAAAAACATTTTTATAATACTTGAAAATTCCCCCCCAAAGAAAAAAAATCTTTGAATCTGTCATTTGGTTGAGTTTTATGTCTTTATATTTTCTAGAGTCAACAAGTAGCAATTTTCTTTACCATAATGCCTTGACAATTTTTAATACCTATATTTTTAAATATCCTGCAGAAGAGATCTGAATATAGAAAGTCATAATAAATAATTAGGGTTGTATGCTTAAGACCTCATTCACTCAACAGGAAATTATTTCATCCAGTTTCATATGTACATAATACTAACTTTAAATTGTACTTCTAGTGAAAAGAGTGAGAGTTCTCTAATAGAGAAAAGAATATATCTATAAAGGTAATAACTCTGGTCCTAAAAGACCAAATTTCCTATAATTAGCATTTAACTAAATGCTACTGTGAATTAATTATAGATTGGAAGAAATTAATAGTATGTATAATACTGGTCACAAGCTAATTTTGAAGTCTGTTACTAATTAAAAACAGTGTTACTTGTACAATTAGAAGTTAAACACTACAGATTTGCTCTAATTGGGAAGATCCAAGAAGAGTCCTTGCCTGGATGTGGTATAGGACTGAAACATCCTTATGGAAGCTGGTAATGCAGTCTTGCTGCCTTAGGGAGTGTGAAGAAACAGCAGGACTCTGGCTAGGAGCTGGAAGATACAAGTTAAAAGCATAGAAGTATGTTAGGGAATTGAAACTTGATGTTCCAGAGGCAGAGGTTAGGCAAACACTCACTGGCAAAGTTACAATAAGAGTTAAACATAAAAACATATTCTACAAACCTTAGTAATCAAAACCAGGTCTGAACCTTTGCCATTTCTTTGACCCCAATTACACCACACCTGTAACTGAACCCATGTAAACTAGACATATGAAAACTGCTAATTTATCCAAGGAACTTAACCCACATGATGTGAACATTGTTGACAGCACTGTGGTGTGTGGTTTCTAACCAAACTGTGAATGTATTTGCTGCTATTTTATTTCTGCAACTTTAACTAAAAGTTAAAACTCTTAACTTTTTTATTGCACTGTTTTTTTTTTATAGAAATGTATGAGAGAATGATGATTTCTTGACCCTCAGGCCTGGGATTCAAATGAGAAAAGTTGCTGGTCATTTGCATGGGTTTTAATCTTTCCTATAGATGTCTGGTCGTTTGCCCCATCTTTATTGTTCTCCTGCAATGTGAAAGACAGGGGTTTGTAGATGCTATAATGCAGGCAATGTCAGATTTTGACTAAACCCTCATAGACCTGCACTTCCTGAAGAGGTTGTCAGAAAATCTCACTTTAGCTGAAGGAGGTATCTTGGAGTCTAAGGCATCCCCTGGGCTCTAGCCCCAGGTATTTAGGCTTAGATTTTGAATCTTCCTTGAACTCTGAAAATGATGGAAAAGTGTTAACTGAAGAAAGAGTTATCTATTTTTACCTTTGGAAGGTCCTCAGGGGCTTCCCTAGAATCAGGGAGTAGAATTAACTTGATGAATCGGAAGGGAGGCTCCTACCTGTGGAGGAGAACTGGCTGGCCCAGCCTTGAAGACAGACCTTGAAATTGCTTTGTGCTGTGAAGCTGAATCTCAGTCTACACTTAGGAACTTAGCTTCAGATTTCGTTTCAGGAGCGATCTGCAATTACATGCATCTTACAAACTAAACAGTTGGGAAGTGTTGTCTGTCTGCTTAGGCTGCTGTAACAAAATACTGCAGACTGGGTGGCTTAAACGAAAGAGGTTATTTCTCATGTTTCTAGAGGCTGGGAAGCCTAAGATCAAGGCACTGGCAGATTCATTTCCTGATGCGAGCTTTCTGCCCTGCAGATGAAAGCTTCCTCACTGTGTCCTCACATGCCAGGGGTAGAAAGCAACAAAACTCTCAGAGTCTCTTCTTATAAGGTCACTAATCCCATCATGAGGACACCATCCTCATGACTTCTATACAAAATTGTCTTCCAAAGACTGTGTCTCCAAATACCATGATAAGGGTGGTTAGGAGTTCAACATTGGAATTGCGCAGGGGGTGGGGGGGGACGGTGCACAATTCACAATTGTGTTGGTAACAATTCAGTTGGTAACAGTTGGTCACAATTCAGTTGGTAACAGGAAGCCATCCCAGATTTTTAAGTTTATGGTATCTGAATTCTATGATACTTTACTTTGCAAACAGTCCTACATAAAGTTGAAGAAGAGATGTATGAACAGTTCTATCAGGGTGAGTCTCAAATGTAGCTCATGCTTGGGCATAATTTTAGCTAAAACTCATGTGATATTAAATTTAACAAAAGCTACTCTCAGTAAAGCACAAAAGGAACTCAATGCTAGGGTTTCTATAATTCATTTTCACCTAGCCTATGAACAGAAAAATACAGTACCTTTTCCATCAAGATAGAATTTTAAAACAGAGCATTTTGGGGGTGTCTGGGTGACTCAAATCAGTGAAGTATCTGCCTTCACCTCAGGTCATGAGCCCAGGACCCTGGGATCAAGTCCTACATTGAGACTTGCGTGGGGCTCCCTGCTCGGCGGGAAGCTTGCCTCTCTCTCCTGCTCCCCCTGCTTCTACTCTACCTGTCTCTCTCTCTATCCAATAAATAAACTCTTTAAAATTCTTTTTTTTTTTTAAGAACATTTTGTACTTACCATTAATTAATTTCCTTGAAGAGAAAAAAAACGAAGCTCCTTTTTTTCATGGTCCTCCTCAACCTATCTTCAGAATAAAAGGATTTCCTAACTTAGAAGATTTGCTATTTTTATAAAGACAGTTAGAAATTTATTTTGAGGTTCCTTTATAATTTTTTAGGTCTTTGAAAGCTCTACAGGAAATGGGGGAATTTGCAACATAATATAACCAGACTAAACAACCAAGACAGGTTTAGTTTAGTCCAGATACTGTCCGGGACAGATGCTGTGGGAGCTGAGAAAATCAGTAAGATGCAGACCCTGCCTGGGACGCGTCCCCAAGGCAAACACAGAGAAGGGCCCTCACTTCTAGGAAGAGGATACCACAGTAGCTGAAATAGGACACAGAAGTGTGTCAGGGCACTGTGTTTGAAAATGGCAAACAGAAATGGTTTCAAAAGCAGCCTTTCCTGGATTGGTGAAGAGAAGGAGAAAAAAAAAAAAAACTGAAGAGATCAAAAAAATGTTTGATATAAGACCAGTATGCCTTAATAAGAAATTATCCCTCATAGACTATATTTAATTAAAGAAAGCAATTTAAAATACATGTATTTTTCTTTCATGCAATCAGAGCAAACACAACAGAGAACAAGTTAATTCAAGAGTATTAAATTATATGTTGTCATTGAAAACAATTACTCATAGACATATTTAAAAGGAAAGCTATGTGTCAGGCAAGAAACATATTGGACTATTTTTTTTTTCTTTTCAAACATCACTTACTACTTATTAGCCATAAAATATTGAAACGGTTTCAGATGTATTGTAATTAAAATGATGAAGTGCCTGGCATAGTACCTAGGGCATAGTAGATACTTAGTTAGTTTTAGTCTTTTCCGCTATTGGGACAAGTCTGGGGGCGGGGGGTGGGGGGCAGACATAAGGGAATGGTGGGAAAGGGAGGTCAAGGTTCTTTATTAATACAAATTATTTCCCACACTGGTCTTTTCCTTTGAGACAGGAGCTGATGCACAGTTCTTATATATCAACTGTAGCAGCCATTTCACTTACAGATTCGATGTGCTCTCTGGAGAGACAAAACTTTCTAAATAAAGAGTGTGAGGCATACACATAAGGCTAATGAACTTAAGGCTAAGGAGCAACCCCCTTCTGAGAGGATATATGTACCTGTATATATGTACTTGGATATATATCTCCTCAGAGAATACAGATTCCAATATAACAATTTTATAATATCCAACCACTCATGTGTCAAAGAAAAAAAATGTTACATCCACGCTACTTTTAATATAATTTTTTTTCATTACTAGGTCTTTTTAGTTCATGGGGAATAAAGTCTAATTTTTCAATAGGCCTTTTAATAGACTGTTTGAGTAATTTTCCAAACTCATGTTATTATTTAAATATGCATAAGAACCAGAATAAGTTTTCATTCTGAATGAAGTGAAAATGCATAAACTTCTGCTCTATTCAATATTACAGTTTTTAATTTTAGTTCACATAAAAATATATTATAGACCTTTTCTTTTAATACTATAATAATTTTAACTTCTGACAAGAGCTATTTTGCAGTGTTTCTTTACAGAATAGAAACAATAAATTTTAAATAAATTTATTTTAAGAATAAAATTTTAAAATAAATTTTAAAATACAATGACTCTTCCTTTTCTAGCACAGAGAAATTTGCTGTAGTATACATTGTCTTTGGTCTGCTGGATTACCAAAATGCTGTGATTTCACCTAGCGACCTATATCTGGCAGAACGAACACACTTATTCTTAATAACTTTATTTTTCAGGAAGCTATAAATCAGACATAAGTGTTTTCCTTAAAACCTTCTTTTAGATGAAGATGCCTTTTGTATGTGAATGGGTATTCTTTTATAAGTTATCCCCTCCCCCGCAAAAAAAAAAAAAACAACCCTGCATAATTTTTTCCCTACTACAGAGAGAAAAGCATCCTAGATTTAGTTAGAGATGGAGTCTCACCTTTTGCCTGAAAAAACAGAACTTTTTAAATAAAAATATATATTCAGTAGATCTCAAATGTGAAATTGAGGTCTTTAAAAAATACATTCAGGGATGCCTGCGTGGCTCAGTTGGTGAAGCCGCTGCCTTTCGCTCAGGTCATGATCCCAGCATCCTGGGATGGAGTCCCACATCAAGCTCCTTGCTCAGTGGGAGCCTGCTTCTCTCTCTGCACCTGCCTGCCACTCTGCCACCTTGTGCTCTCTTTGTCTCTGTCTCTTTCTCTCTCTCTCAATCTCTGACAAATAAATAAATAAATAAATAATCTTAAAAATATATTCAATTTCTGTCCTATGACAGTTTACTATCTTGAGCTAATACGCTCACTGCTGAAGGACTATTTTCCCAAAACATTTTGGTACCGGGGTTATGTTCGAGTAAAAGCATCCACAGAATTTACGGATGGGCCAGACAGTTTCTGAAGCAATTCTATGCTTCTCTTGAATGGGACATGCGCCATTTAAAAAGAGCGTCTCTGTTTATCAGGTATTATAGGATGTGATTTGCTTCCAGCTGTGAGGCAAATCTTGCAATCCAGTTAAAATCAACATGGAGGTTTGTAAAGCAATTAGTGGTGTGCAGGAAAGAGTGCTGGGTTGATCTCTAAATGAGTAAAGATGTTGCTCTCCAGGATAAAAAATACAGAATAATGCACAGATAATGTTTTGAGGGTTTTTTTTTTTTTTTTTTTTTTTACATTTCCCAGTGGGCGTAAGTCTTAATAAATTAACCCAGCACTGGTATGAATGTCCCAGGTACTGCAGAGTTTGTATTTCTAATTTTCATTTGTTGACTGATCTCTCCCTTAGCTTTGTTTTTCTAACACCCAGAGTGGCCAAAGATACTCTTATTTGCTTGAATTCTTCAAAATATGTATGCTTTTAATCTGTTCTCACAAGATGGGACAATTGTTCTTCCTCAATTAGTCTCCTGGTTCTGCATACACACTCTCTACTTAGCATGTGCAAGCCTTAGAGAGAACAACCAGCTCTCCAGCACTGTTCATTATTTGAGTTGTGATAATAATTGCTTCTTTAAAATTGCTCCTGACTTTGTGAATAATAATCCTTTTAAAATTAGCTCTTCTCTTTCTATAGTGCTGGCTTGCATTGCTCTGTATTTTAGCTTTCATTTTTTTCATCATTTATTCGCAAGGCTACCTATCACCTAAAGTAACATTAATCAAAAAAAATTAATCAGTCAAAAACTTAACTGAAGAGTAAATATCTCTGTATAAGAACACTGTCAGGCTAGCTGACTAGATTTCCTCAGAGGCATGCATGGCCCATTCTATTTCTAAAAATTTGTTTTAGCTTAATTACATAATGGCAAGTTTCAATTAAAAAAAATAGAGGTACTTAAATCTGTATTTCCTTAGACGATTCATGTTGAGACAATTAAGAAGGTGCTTGCCATTTTTAGAGGAAATAGGTGATCACGTAACTCAGTTTGTTCTTTTGTTAATTTATTTATACTTGTGAAGTTTGAATCAGTTGCCAAAAGGTAGCATTAAGATTTCAGAATCATGAGAGTGAGTCCTAGCGTGGGTGTACCAACTTTCACTGTGTCCTGATTAGTTTTACCAGTAGAATATGAGGAATCCCATTTGAATGAATTTTGATCCTAATTCTCTACTGAATGAATCTGGTTGAGCTCTTTCTACTTCTCCAGGTTTACTTTAATGTCCTTTGGCAAACAGCCCATTCTCACAGATATGCCAGTTAGAACGTGAAAGTGGAGCCCATTATCCTTTTCAACTGACATGGTTTTTTTAGCACTTGACATAAGTCTCAGGCTCTGCACACATTGCAATTCACCCACTCAGGAAGAGTGAGGCCATCCTCTACAAAGATGAAGTCATGGATGATGGCTATATACGGCTATTATGCTGTGATGTACCCCACAGATTTGTACCCCACAGTGTCTTAGCTCTTGACATCTGCCAAACACAACTTAAAGGCACTACTGCACTCCCTAGCACATGCTACTTATATGTCTTTATTTTCCAGTTGAAAGCAGTCTGAAGACTTCTTACTTGCAAGCCCCACAATAGCTTTCATACCCCCGGCAGGATCTGTTTTGGTTTTTTGTTGTTGTTGTTGTTGTTGTTGTTTGTTTTTTGATTTTCACTGCAGGTGCAGGGAAATAGCATTCAACAGATCCCATCAAGTTTGACATTGACCTCTGCTAGCTACGTAGGAAGGATGCTGGCTCCTTAGGAAATAATGATAGCAGAGTATGGTGGGGAAGAGTGAATGTTTTGGAGCCAGACCTCCCAGGTTGGAATCCAAGCTCCAACAGTTGACTGACACTTAATTACAGACCTAGTACTTAACCTCCCTGTGCCTTAGTTTACTTATTGTGAAATGGGACCTAGTTCCATTGCCTAAGTCAAAGGATTATTGAAGGGGTTAAATAAAATGATGTATGAAAGTCCTCAAAGTACAGCTTGGCACAAAGGAAGCACTTACTAAATATTAGATATTTTTGTTGCTATATGCTACATTATTGTTGTTGTTGTTGTTGTTGTTGTTGTTATTTAAAGTAAAGCAACTTTCATTTCACAAATCCATACAGTTTCATTTAAGCATCTTGAGTACATGGGCACTTCCAAACACATGCATTCACAAAAAAATCGGAATTCTGAACTCAGCATTGATTTTGCAGCTATATTCTCAGACATATACTGATTGTCCCCTTCCTGTTAAAATTGTATTATTTGTAGCATATTCCCCCCAAATTAGATGGTCATGGTTGACATAAATTCTTGGCTCAATCTGATGCAAACTTCTAATCTGAGATGCAGACAAATGCCACAGTTTAAGTCCCAAATCCTAGATATTTACCTCCTCCAATATGTTAATAAAACCAGCAACTCGCACAGACCAGACTTTGCAGAGTTCATAAAGCAGCACAGTCCAGTCAGCAAAAAATTGTTTTAAAAGGCATTCCAATACTTGAATTGTGCTTCTAGGTAAAGGTCAGTAAGACTCTTAAGTCACAACCCACAGCAACGTTTCTCCAAAGCATTTTTTTCCTTCTCACTGTTCTTTCCCGCCTGAACCTCCTGGCTTTTATTTTCTCCTTTCTTTGTAATGTAGATTGATTAAGGTTCTCAAGCCTGGGAACACAGAGGATAAAAACTTAATCTCCTCAGTAAGTGGGAGTGGGGAGGGAGAGGAGGGGCAGGGATAGTAGAGGGGAGAGGGCACAGGCATAGGACAGTCACACATATGTTAATGAATTTGGTATTGAAATCAACTTGGCAAACCACCAAAGATAAAATGTAAAACCAGAGAGTTTATGAATTGTAAATCTACTTAAAACCACTTTTTTGAAACATAAGGATGACTCAGTTTCTCGGGATGTTTCGAGCATTTACTATGTGTTAGAAATTAGGAAGATTTGGTCTCTTTTTTTCAGTTAGATCATAATACAATGGGAAAAACTCCCAAGTAAAACATTTAAGTAATTTGATGATAGCATTATTCACAGGGTGATATGAAAGTGTGAGCCAAATGCCATCTTGTGGTCTCTATTTTAAGTGGCAGACTGGGTGGGGGGGGGGTGTGTGTGTGCAAAAGCTTTCTTGAGGTGACTCTGAAAGTAACTATCTTTGTCATTTATTTCAGAGTGTTGTTTCATGTTCTTAGAGATCCTATGATTTCTATTTGATTTGGCTTGAGCTGTTTCAGTTTTTTGTTTCTGCCTTTTTTTTTAAAGATTTTATTTATTTCTTTTAGAGAGAGAGAGAGAGGACTTAAGCAAGGAAGAACAGGGGGAGAGGGAGAGAGAATCTCAGGCAGACTTTGCACCGAGTGCAGAGCCCAGTCCGGGGCTTGATCTCAGGACCCTGAGCCCCACATCAGGCTCTCTGCTCAGCAGGGAGCCTGCTTCTCCCTCTCTCTCTTCTCTCTGCCTGCCTCCCTGCCTACTTGTGATCTGTCTCTCTGTCAAATAAATAAAAAAATAAAATCTTAAAAAAAAAAAAAAAGAGTCTGCAGCTTAACCAACTGTACCACCCAGGAGCCCCTTGTTTCTACCTTTTAACTCAGTCATAGTATACTGTTTGCTCATGTGGTGTTTTCTTAATTTGTGATGAACTCACATGAAAGGACCATCTTTTTCACAAGAATTGTTGATTGTCCAGACATATGATGCTCTAGTACGACATTGTTCCCCAGATCACATTATAGATTAAATTTACCTCCCTGGGTTGGCATATACATCAAGCCATCATGTGTGGCATTGTTTCTAAGGAACACTTGTTCCCAACTGAAGAAAATTCCACTTAGAAGGGAGTGGTGGAGACCCTAAATCTGGAACGGCAAGTCTTCTTATCTTGTTCTCTCTTTGCATCATGCTAATTACCATGTGCAAGAAGCCTGTTTTGCTCTGCTTTATAATCTGCTAGTTTTATCCAAGATATACGGCTGCATATTTTCTTGTATTTTCCACTTAATGCACTGAAATTTAAAAAAAATAGTATTTTATTTTGCTGTGGGTTATTACCGAGGTGCTGAATTTAGTTTGTCCTCTGTGCCCTTAGTTGCCTTGTATGCTGGCTTTAAGTTTATTTACTTACTTTGAACTGTGGATGGTGAGAGAAATGAATTGACACAGGTGACTTCTCATCACAGAAAATACAACAGCTGTTGCTAATAAAAATGGTCAAGTAAGCCTCAGGCAAAATAAGACTCCACCCCCAGCAAAAATGGAAGTGAAGAACATGCTGACATTAATAGGAAAAAGGGATATAAACTCATTCAAAGAATATAGCAAAGGAAACCCTGAATATTCCTGGAGAATTCAAAAGAGACAGTCACAAATTCAGTCAAAATGTGTGGTATGCCTCTTTAAAAACTAACCAGGCTTGCAAAACATGGACTTTGTAAGAATCTTGCCATTTTTGCAATTTGCCAAATTCATTAAAGGAAATAAACAAATTAATATACAACTTTAAGTTGTGCACATGTTAACATGGAAATTAACAATGACTACAAAGGGCTTTCAGAGAGTGTCATCTCCTCATAAAGATTTCATTTTCCTGTCCCAAACTCTTAGATCAATCTCTCTATTTATGTAACACATTTAGCATTTATGCTTCTCCATTTTATCTTCGTTTATTTTATTGGATGTCATTAGAATGTAAACCCCAGTAGGACAGGGACCATGTCTATTTTGTTTAGCTTTCAATGTCCACCTCTAGAAAATGTCTGACACATAGGATATATCAGTCAAAACTTATTAAAAGAATGAATAAATCAACGTATAATTCAGTGGACCCTGGGACACCTTCATGGCTGCATATAATGGCATGATATAAAGGATAAAAATGAATGTAGTAATTTCAGATTCTGAATGCATGGACAGAAGATGTTCAATAGGCAGAACTCAGAGGATCTAGATTCTGTAGTAAAGAGAAGGGATGGTGGATTTCCATGAGGTCAGTCAGTCACTAGAAGCCATTTTATAACATAATTCACAGATGAAACTATGGAAACAAAGTCAGTACCCACCAAATAGTTGATGAGTTTGCTCACAGGAGAAAGGGAATTTCATTTATGTTAGGTACCTATTGTAAAACCTGTGGCTTATTTTAGGAATGCTGATGTAATTGGCCTTAATTGGAACTGTAATTGGAACTTTGAGAGAAGTTTCACAAAGAGATAAATATATATCTAACCCCAACACATGGATAATGATGCAGGCAGGCTGAGTTTGAGGCCCAGAGAAGGGTCCCACAGACCAGCCAAGAGAATCCTTGGCTTCATGAAGGACAGAAATCGAATGCAAGCCATGAAAGTGAGAACAGAGTTTACTGAACAGTCTAAGTGACAGAGAATAGTGGACACAGTGGGAGACACAGAAAAGAAAGGGAGCGGGTCTTGTTATTGCTTGGGGCAAGGGGTTTGCATTAGAAAAAGGTCTAGGGTACATGTTCCTCCAGGAGTCCAGGGTAGGATCCAATCAAAGGTGAGTATCAGGTGAATGACAGAGTATTCCATACCAAAGGTAGGGGTATCGATGCCAGCCTTAGCCGAGGTGTGTTTGAAGCTAATGTTCTAGAGAATGTTTGGGATCTGCTCTTCTTAGGTGTTATCAGGTGTTTGGGGCCTAGGACCAAACTCAGAGAATGATTCACTTTTTTGCTTCCCCCTCGACATGAGAACATAGCTTCTTTGGCTTATTCAGGGGCAAAATATGGAGCTCAAGTAAATGGGGCTTAGCAGAAAAACAGCAGAGAAGGAACTTTTCTCAAAATGGAGTCACTTCAGCTTCTCTGCTTCAGTTAGAAATGTAAATTTTTTGGGCACCTGGCTGGCTCAGTGGGTTAAGCCTCTGCCTTCAGCTCAGGTCATGATCCCAGAGTCCTGGGATGGAGTCCCACATCGGGCTTTCTGCTCAGCAGGGAGCTTGCTTCCCACCCACCCCCATCTCTCTGCCTACTTGTGATCTCTCTCTCTGTCAAATAAATAAATAAAATCTTAAAAAAAAAAAGAAAGAAACATAAATTTTTTCCAAGGGTTTCCTGGTGAGAGGAAAGAAGGAAGCATTCACACATCAAACCACAAAATGCTCCAAACATGCCTGTTTTAGCCTTTTCTCTTATTTACAAAATGTCTTCAGTCATTGAGTGCTGCCACAAATCTCTCTCTCCCTCTCTGCCTCATAAACATGTTTTTTTTTTCTTCTTTGACCCACATTCTAATCCTCTTATATCTTTCTTCTACCTCTTATCATCAGGTTTTTCTAATTCTTTTTTTTTTCCTTTCTTCAGCTCTTAAGATGGAAAAATACAGCTATCTCTCCCCACCGCAGTTTTTGTCTGCACCCATCGCCTCGCTTAGCAAAATAGTTTTCCTCAGAATTCATCCTTCTTAAAAGGCCTGAGAAAAGGAAGAGGAAATTACAAATGTTGAGAAAAATAATGTAAATGCTCTCCTGCCACATAAGAAAACCACAGGTATTATAGAAAGTGTCCTAGAGGAAATCACCAGCAATCTCACCTTGCAATCTCTAGATACTTAAACTTTGTTGCAGAACAGGGCACGAAGGATTCTTTGTATCCGGGCTGCTTAGTCAGCTGGAAGAATTTACAAAGAGGAAATTTTGAATGGCAGATGCGTATCTAAGCGATTAATGGGTAGGGAAGAGTTTAAAGTTGCCTCGACTTTTTTGAGAAAAATATGGTGTCCTTAAGATAACTGAGATTAGTTATTAGCTGGTTATTAAAGGGAGGGACAGTTTTTACTGTGACAATAAGTCAAATGAGGTAAAAGAGGAACTGATTTGAACACTCGTTCCTGAGGAAGTTGGACTAAATGCTAGAATAGCCATGATATTCTTCAGGACCTTAATAAAGAGTTGTATTCAGTGCTGAGCAGACCCCAATCCCTTGCATTAATGAGAAAACGAAGACCAGTTTCAGGAAGAGGTACAACAGTGGCGGTAATAGTCCCTTCAGGCTCCTATAACAAAATACCACAGACTGGTTGGCTTATAAACAGAAACTTAAATCTTTCAGGCCTGGAGTCTGGGGATCCAAGATCAGGGTGCCCACATGTTAGGTGAGGGCCTTCCTCCAAATGGCAAGCTTTCTGTTTTATCCTCACATGGCAAAGGAGCAAGGCTCTCTTGGAGTCTCCTTTATAAGGGCACTAATCCCAAGTAATGAGGATAGATACCTAGCCCCTAGCCTTCCCCATCCCCAACCTGCTAACACCATCACCTTTGGGAGTGAGGATTTCACTATTTGAATTTTGGGAGGACACAAATATTCATACCATCTTATGGGGCAGCTCAGACTAGTTGACAGTTGGCAAAATTGCCACTTGCACTGACCAGGTAAATCTGGTTATCTGCATAGCCGTTGCGTTTTTGTTTTGTTTTTGTTTTCTGGATTATTTTTCCCAAGGTCAGTGTAATTTCTCATTCAAAAAGAAATGTTCACTTTTCAAAAATTCTTCACATGTGTCCTGGCCAAGAATGTGGTACTGAGAGTAGAACTTTCAAGATTCATTACAAAAAATGCATGTGGTTATTCATATCAGTTATATTAACATTTTTATACAGCACTAAATTATAATTGATATTATTGAATTAACACTAAAATCCAAGCACCTTTAATTTTTCTAAGTATCTTTGACTTTCAAATATTTGTAATTTTTCAGATCTTCTGGCTGTTCTTGCTACATTTTTGTTCTTTTATCTGCTTTCAAACTGCCATCATTTTTATTTTGTCATTAGGTACCTGGTTATTTATATATATAATGTATATATAATGTGTATAATTCTTTTCTTCTGAAATGCACTTTTTTTTTCTTTAATTTGAGGGAGAGAATGAGAGAGAGAGTGCATGAGAAGAGGGAATGTCAGAGGGTAAGGTAGACTTCCTGCTGAGTTGGGAGACCAATGGGGAACCCAATGCATGCGGGACCTGATGCAGACATGGTCCTAGGACTTCAGGATCATGACCAAGCAGATGGCCCTCACTCAGCCCATTAAGCCATTCAGGCGCCCCTCTTCTGAAATGTACTTTTAAATGTATTGCAGCTTAGACAGTATTTTTACTATGCCCATTAGAAATGATTTTAAAATGATAATGTCATCTAAATGGAAACAAAATGTACTCTTTTATAAGTAAAATGCTTGTGTTTCAAAACAAGCCTGGGCGGCTCAGTGGGTTAAAGCCTTTGCCTTCGCCTCAGGTCATGGTCTCAGGGTCCTGGGATCGAGCCCTGCATCGAGCCCTGCATCGAGCCCTGCATCGAGCTCTCCGCTCAGCGGGGAGCCTGCTTCCTCCTCTCTCCCTGCCTGCCTCTCTCTGACTACTTGTCATCTCTGTCTATGAAATAAATAAATAAAATCTTTAAAAAAAAAAGAAAGCAAGCAATTTGTGAAATGAATTTTGTCTAGAAGTTCTCTCTTTCTCATGCATACACACATACATAGACTTTAATATAGTTCTCCCCAATCCCTTTGAAAGCCATAAATAAAAATAGATGTTAAAAATTACTTTTATGAGGTGCCTGGGTGGCTCAGCAGGTTAAGCTTCTGCCTTCGGCTCAGGTCATGATCTCAGCATCCTGGGATCAAGCCTCGAATTGGGCTCTCTGATCAGCAGGGAGTCTGCTTCCCCCTCTCTGCCTGCCTCTCTGTCTACTTGCGATCTCTGTCTGTCAAATAAATAAATAAGATCTTTAAAAAAAATTACTTTTACATCAAAGGATACATTCAGATCATAGTAAAAATTCACTAAAGCAAGTATCATCATTCCCCAAATATATTTTATGATTGATATATTCTCTTATTCAATAAATATTTATTGCACACCTATCACATAAAATGTCATTCTCTTATATTTGAGTACCTTGATAATTTTAATAAACTTAAAATTTGACATTAGGACACCAGATGAGGGGGTACCTAGCTGGCTCAGTCAGTAGAGCATGCAAATCTCAATCTCAGGCTTGTAAGTTTGAGCCCCATGTTGGGTGCAGAGATTATTTAGAAATAAAATCTTTAAAAAAAAAGAATTTATTATTTATTAATAGTCCTTATTAATTCTCTTCCTGGTGGGGTGTTCAATAAACATTTTGTATGAGCTATTGTCTATATGATTTAAAAAAATACACTAGTTAAATGCCCTCAATTTGTATATGCTTATAATTTGTCAGTGTATTACCATTTTTATGAATTTAACGAGCCAGAATTTAGTATACATTTATTTTAGAGCTTTTTTACTTAGTTGAAACAACATCAATCTGTTTATTTCCATTGAGTTCAATGTTAAAGTCCAGGAAAGACACACATTTTTGTTCTTCAAAAGTCAAATCATTCATTATTAATTGAAGTCAGATGTTTATTTTCTATAATTATAGTTTTGGTAAATGAATGAACAAGAGAAGTTACATGGTTAGAAGTTCTTTAAAACATCTGTCTTTTTAGAAAGATATTATTTATAATCTTAACTCATTTACTTGGACTCTTACCATTTCTCTGGAGAGAGATAAATAGCTTTTATATGAAATTCATTTTGTCCTTTGCAATTTCAGGAATTTAACAGTTAATGGAGTTTAAAAAGAATATAGAGCCTGAGGGAAAACAGAAAGATTTTTTTAGGTTAAACTTATTAATAATATTTTGATGTAAGATACTGTTTTCCAAAATTACTTTCTTGTCATCATTATAGATGTCTTTGTTTATTGAACCATAGTCTTAGCATACGATCATTCTACATTTATATTAATCACATGTGTACATATAAAATCATCTGTACATAAAGATTTAAATCTTATTTTTCAGTTATAAAAATGCTTAGACTATATTTAAAGACTGGGAAAATTACTTGTGTAAATAATTCATTTTTTAATATTTCTTAAGCTTTCTTTACAGAGTAGTTCATATCTCACAAATATTTACACTTCAAGGGAAACAGGCAATTAAAATTTTATCTATTATAATAATGAATATTTGAGCAAGCAAAAATATGTTTCCTGTTTGTTACTGCCATTCTTATACTAATCTTAATGATATTGCAGTGAATGCCCCCCATGAGGTTAAGATGTTAACACTGGCTTCTCACTACTTCCCTTTCTGTAATATAATATTTTTATTTCTGTTTTTCAAAATTTACTGCCATGTATTTTAAATATTAACTTTTGTGCTTTTATGATTATAGTGATATATCAAAGCAACTAGATGTCTGCCATCTAAAATGAGTTTATACAAACAGAATAAACTTAGAAACTTGCATGGGATCTCTTAGAACATATTTAATTTAGATGACAAATGTGCAACTTGCTATTTTTTTAAAAATCTATTTTTCTTTTGTAATTCATTTGCTATGATATTTGGAGAAGCTGACAGAGAGTTTTCAATTGCGAGGCATATTTCTCATGGTTTATATTTTACATTCTGATTTGTAGTCCTATTCAATCAACTTGATTAAATTGGTTCTGTACCAGGTTGCTGTTTAAAAGAACATCCAGCCAATTCTGCTTTGTGTCTAAGCAGTCGTAATTTAGATGTGCAGGGAAGTACATGATGTCCTCCAGAGAAATAAGTTACTACCAAAGAATGACTTAGGAACAAAGAATGGCAAAATAAAGTAATGATTATATAACAAAAAATGTACCCCTATTTGCATTCATAAATGTATATATTTTTTTTAAAGAATAGTTTGTTAAATGACAAAATTAATTTTCTTCATTCTTGGAACAAAATTAGGTGATTCATTTTTCCCTTTTTTTTAAATCCTTATCTGAATCTCCTTTATCATAGTGTATTCTAGGTCTACCTGGTACATATGGGCCAGCATATTTACATGATAAGAGGATACACCAGGTCAGCATCTGAACAAAAAATAGTAACACGAACACGTATGGTTGTTTTCCCAAAGAGCAGAAACTCCTCGTACTATCAGCTCAGCTGTCCTAGGTGTTCGTCCTTATCTCCACAATCTGTGAAGATTGAGGAGAAAAATTCATTCACAATGGCTTTAGTAAACAACAGGAATTTTGCCCACTGTTCAGGGATATGATGGAGGAAGAAAAATCAAAGAAATTAAGAAGTGTTCCCAAATGCGTCAAAAATCTCACTCTCTTGTAGAGCCCCCAGTGTCTCTAGTAAAAGCAAAAATGTTAGAGTTGCTCATGATACTTCAATATAACCTCCTAGGCTCAGGTAACTACCACAAAACATAAAACCCAGCTGAATTTAACATAATGATTTAAACATTAAAAGTCCCTAGGGAGTTACATAAGAAAATATACTAATAGAACAATTTGAAAGAATTTTAAAAATGTGAGAAAGGAGAGAAACGTCAGCAGGGCTGAATGAAAGGAGGGCTTGACCTGTATTTGAGTTGTTTATTAAAAAATAACTGGGGTGTGGGGGCTTGAAACAAATACTTAATTTTTCACATTTGTTAAAATTTCTTGGCACATGTGTTCTATTCTCTACACTTTTCTATTTGAAATATTTCATTAAAAAAGAACTCTAACCAGCAACACAAATTTCATTCTTATCCTCAATGTTATTATTTTTTAAATATTTTAAACGTCATATATCTGAGCTATAATTGTTGGTTTATAGGGAAAATGTCCTTCTATATGGAGGAAGTAATTTATCAGTTTCCGTGTTAACTGCCAAAGGACAAAAGAATGTGCAATACTATTCATTTTCTCTTCTGGAGGGGGAAAAAAAATGCTTCCTATCAACAGATATTAGACAATCTGAAAGTAGCCTTGACTACCTCCAGCTGACTTGACATTCTATGGAATTGACATGATGAATGTTGCTTGGAGGTTAGTTCCTTGCAAAGTTATAGGAACAACACCTCAAGTAAAACTCTCTTGCCGGCAGCTGACGACTTGATATAATCAAATAATACTGGGTTTTAAAAACAAGAATGAGACCATGATTTTGATTATAAACAATCTCAGTGGGGAAATTTGTGTTACCTATCAAAGATTTTGATTTTGGCAAGAATATTTCCTTTGAAAGAGGAATCCTATTGCAATTGATATTCCATTGAAAACTAGAGAGAACATTCACTCAAAAATGCAGCTCTAAAAAAATTCCTTTGAACTTTTAGGATCCTGGGTTCTTTTAATAAGATCTAGTGATTTTATTCTCTGAAGAATATCTGATCTCTGATAGCTGAATTTCTATAGCCCATTGGGAATTGGATTACTTTGGACTCAATTGTGAAAGGTACACTTAATCTTCATGAGTTGAAGAGACTCCTTATCCTAATTGACTCAATAGTCCCTAGGAGCCGTTTCTTTTAAAAGTTAAAATGTGATCTAATTTTCAGAGATAAATACTTGCCATTCTCCCATTAGATCAAAAGAATTCTCACAGCATTCATTATCAATTTTCTAAGGGTAGAAATTTAGACTCTAGATATAGTTCCTGTGATATTAATACTTCCTCACTGGCAGTTTTTACTAAAATCCAAGTTGACTAACATCTTAGTAGATCTTACATTAAATGATATTTACACCTGAAAGGACCATGTTCTAGCCTGGCCTTTCAAAAAGCACATTTGAAACAACTTAAGACAACTATTAATTGAATGCATGTGCCTCAGATATACCAAACAAGAAAAAACATCTTTTCCCATGCTGTTAACATCATTTTATTGTTTCAGATTGGAAGAGAATGAAGAAATCTCTGAAACACTTAAGTAATTACTGTCAAAAACAATTTATTATCAGTTACACTAAAATAAAACCGTTACATTTTTTTAAATGTGTTCCTCAGTAATATGTATAATACTAAGTAACTCTACTCAGAAATCTTTCTATTCAACAAGTTGAGGCCACATTGTAGGCCACATGGACATGGTTTTAACCATTTGGCCCTTCCATTAACTTTGTGACTTTCATTGAACTATTTTCCTTTATATTCCTCAGTTTCCTCAATTGTAAGAAGTAAAGGGCAGAGTCTTGTCTACATTATATGACGCTGATGTAGAATGAGAGAATATACAGAAAGATTTTGATATGTGGGAGATAGTAAATAAATAGCTCTGTTTTCATTTAACTCACAGTTAATGATGTGGGAAACAAAGGCAGAAGGAAAGTTATTAAATTTCCTTACTACGTTCATGGACAAGTCCTTGAAAACAGGCAGATGACATTCCTCTAGGGATTCAGCTGCCTCCATGTTAATACTTTGCTAGGGGCAACAGGTAATCTTAGCCCAACTCCCAGGATCCTATAAGTCTATTTTAACATATAAAAGTTCCTTTGGAAACTTCCTTTATTTCTAACCGCCCCCCCCCCACCAAGATACACGTTGGCAATCATCTCACAAGCGTATGACCCACTGATATACATCTGAAGGGTTTCATGATTCAGGTTTTCTTAGATAGTTATAAATGACCTTTTCCCAACAAGAGCTAGCCCCCTCAAGTTTCTGGGAACCTTGTTACAAAATTCCTAGAGACTGATGCTATCCTTAACACACACTTCCAACCCCAGGAGTAAATAATGGGCCACTCCTCATGATCCTAGGGCCACTCTTTCCGCCCATGGGTTCTGTCCCCATGCTTTAATAAAAGCACCTTTTTGCCCCAAAGCCATCAAGAATTCTTTCAAAGGTCTTTCAAGACCCTAACATCTTTTCCTACTTCAATTAACACCTGAAAGAAAGTCCATCTTAAAGAGAATGCAGTTCTATTTTTATTAAATTTAAAAATAGTTAGACTAAATCTGTCAATATTTTTATTAAATGACAGTATTCTCCATAATGTCAAGCAAATTCCTGCCTCAGTTGTTTGACCATGTTTTATATTCCCTTCCAAGGATAAATTTTGCTGTTTTTGGACACATCTAGAAAGGAGACTGACCCAGGCGACTCCACAAGCCTAGATCTTAAAGTTTCACAACATAATGAGAAATTCTGCCAAAAGCCATTTTAAACATGTGGTATTTGAGAATCTGTCAATTAAACATTTTAATTAACCTTTTCTTCAGATTCCCTGTGGTCTGTTCTTATATTAAGACATCACAAACCAAAATGCTTAGACCATATTATCTCAGGTACTCAAATAATAATGCCTTTGCTAACTTAAAATTTATAGTATACCCAACTCACAAATAAGTGAAAGAGGCCACAAGAAATGTTCGAATGTTCATTTGAGCCATTTATTTTGGAGTCCACAACTTGTCATTGTTTATTTTTTTCCCAACACTGCAAATGTAAGCGCCTACTTCATCATAAATTCCTCTTTGAATTCAATTGGCAGGATAAAATGCTTATTTCTTGAAATGAATTTATAAGTTCCTCCTTTCCTCTCCTCCTCCTTTTAATTCAACTTATTTATCCTTGTGTCGTAGGTTCCAGAAAAACTAGAGCTAATGTCAGTGCCCGAAGGCATCCACTCAGTCCAGATTTCCTGGTAGCAGTACTTTCTCTGCTTTTCTTGTTTTGTTTACTTAAATATTCTGATTTCAGGATATCCAAGTGTATAATCTGTCCCAGGACTCTTAAAGAAGTGTGTGGCAGGGGAGACTGGGTGGCTCAAACAGTTGAGCATCTGCCTTCAGGGCAGGTCGTGATCTTGGGATCACGTGAGGGGCTCCCCGCTCCGTGGGGAGTCTGCTTCTCCCTCCCCCTCTGCCACTCCCCTGCTTGTGGTCAAGCACATGTGCTCTTGCATGTGCATGCCCCGTGTCTCTCAAATAAATGAATAAAATCTTTTAAAAAAGAAGCATATAACATCTAAACTTCACCGCAAAATATACAATTTTAGAAAAGTTTTATTTCTTTCCTTTTCTTCTGTAACTTCTACTGTGGGAGCCCTGGGCAAATTTCTCTGCAGTCGAGTTACAAGTTCGCCTCAGTGTGATCTGAAATACTTTCTCTCCTTCACGCTGTCATTACATGCTCTCAACTTTCCCCCTGCTTTTATTTACATGCCTCTTGATTCTCAAATAGAAAGACTATGATTTCTAAAACTTTACAGCTAAATGAACTTGCCAGATACCTGCCTAAGAAATGGGACCAGAGAAACTCCCTCGTCTTTCCATTCCAGATTGACAGACCTACTACCTACATTTGGAATCCTGTCTCCCATCTTTGCTCTTATTTAATAAAATGATGCTGTCATCAGAAGCGAGTCTCTCTGCTTTCATCCCCATCCTCACATCTTCTCTAAGACAGCGTGACTATGGTTATCCCCTATGTGTCCCAGCATTGCTCTCTTTGTCAAACGGGCTTTATTCCCATTCATTCAATTACAAATAGTTTATAATCTACTATATTCCAGACGCTCTCCAAAGTACTGGGAATACAACTTGTGACAAAAAAGAAAGAAATCCTTCTTCAAAAAACTCTATTCTAATGGAGAGTAGTAGGTAAGAAACATTTATTTTTAGAGAAGAATAAAGATGTGAATACAACTAGTGAATGTCGGGACTATGATCAGGGAAATTAATATGATCAGGGAAAGTTCTTCCCTGGCAAAGGTATATTTGAACAAATACCTGAAAGATGACAAGAAAGTACATACCAGGGAGAGCAAAGAGCGGGTATCAATGTTTGCTATTCTGTGTTTAAGGGAAGAAAAAGAAGTCTGGTTTGGCTGGTATTGAGTTAATTAGGAACAGAGTAGTAGGAGACAGAAACAGGAAGAACAGGATGGACAGGGCCACGAAGAACAATATAATGATTTAGACTCCTGCTCTGAGTCAAATGAGAGAATTCAAAAGAGTTTTGAACACAGAACTGATGGGACTTTACATTTTCACAGAATCATCCTGGTGGTTCTATTAAGGATAAACTGAAGTAGAAAAATATCCATAGAATGAATGCTTGTGAATATATAGAAAATGAATTAATCAGTTTCTTATAAGATGACGGTAACAGAATAATGACTGCCATCAAAGAACAAATAATAAATATTACTTAAAACATTAAGTTATGTTTCACCATAATTAATGACTGTGAGCAATAATCATCCTACCTACCATGTGTTCTTAATTTTTTTAAATACACTCATTTATTTCTTCATTAATTCCAAGTGCTATTTTTCTTTCTATTCCCAACACCAATTTCCTCATCATAGGCTCCAGATTTAGAATGGTTACTAAGCAGCAAAACAGTGGCAAGTCATCATAATCAGCAGATATTTGGGTAGAGTATATCAGACTTAAAAAAACATCTAGGAGACCAGTATACTAGGGTCGTTAATAAAAATTCACAAAATGGAGAAAAGCGTAAGGAAGCAACTTAAGTTGTTTCTAAACTGCTGTGTAATATTTTATTATAGGAATATATCAGCATTTATTTTTCCATCTTATATTTAATAATATTTATTTTTCATTTGGAGCTGTTATGAGTAATTAATGTTCTTATACATGATTTTTGGTGCACAGTAGTATGCATTTCTGTAGAATATATGCAAGGAAGAAAAACTTTCAGTTATCAAAGTCTATGTGTATGTTTTGTTTCGATACATACTGACAGTTTGCCGAAGAGTCAACTGTTTTTTTTTCAATACAAACCCTTCTAGCAATGGATAAATATTCCCCATTGGTCCAATACTTAAGAATACTTCTTAGTATCAACAGGCTGATTTTTCCTCATTCTGAATATGACTAATCATATCTCAGCTCTGGATTTAGTTTACATTTCCCTCACTACTGATATTGTGAGGCTTTTCATATTTTTCCTTGCCTTTAGAAAATGTTCTTTTGTGAAGCTCCAGTTTTTTTTTTCATTTTTCTATTATACTGTCTCTATTTTTTATTAATTTTTATTTATTATACTGTCTTTAAGTCAATTTATGTCTTTATATAGCATAGATATGAGTTTTGTCAGAAATATGGACTACGGATATCTTTCCCATACTGTGGTTTGCTTTTCATGACCTTAATATCTTACAATAAAAAGATGTTCTTCACTTTAACAACGTCAAATTTTTCAATATTATCTTATATATATTTGTTCTGTGAGATATTTATAAACTTTTGCTACTCTAAGAGTATTCCTCTGTGTTATCTGGCAGAAGTTTGACATTTAGATCTCAAGTCTTGTCTACAATGGATCTGTATGGTGTAAAGTAGGGATTGGGGTTCATTTCTTTCTGCCAAAATACGGAGTGATATATTGCTGCTGTTTAAAAAAAAAAAAATCATGTATAATCTTGTATTACAATGCTACATTTGTCATCAGATGACCATATATGTGTGGGTCAATTTAATTAATTTTTTATTCCATTTGTCTCTTTTCTTTCAATAGCACAGCACTGTGTTCAATATTGTAGATTTTGAGTTAGTATTGTAATATAATTTCTCCAAACTTTGATATTTTAAAGCTATGATATCTCTTCTCAACACATTATTTCATATAATTCTTACATCATTCTGTTCATTTGTTCAAAATCAAAGTTTGAACTTAATTGAACATAGGAAAATTAGGAGAAACTGGAGAAACTTGATACTTTACATTATTGAGTTTTCCAATCTATTTAGGAATTTTTAAAAGTTTCAGTAATGTACAGAGATATTAGACTTTTATTCTTTATTTTTTCTAAAATCTGGTATAATTAACATAGTGTTATATTAGTTTCAATGTATAATACAGTGATTGAACAATTATATACATTACTCAGTGCTCATCAAGATAAATGTATTCTTAATCCTCATCACCTATTTAAACCATCCCCCTCCCCCCTCCCCTCTGGTAACCACCAGTTCTTTATAATTAAGAATCTGTGTTTTACCTCTTTTTTTCTTTCCACATTTATTTTATTTCTTAAATACCACATAAGTGAAATCATATAATATTTGTCTTTCTCTGACTGTCTTCTTTTGCTTACCATTATACCTTCTAGATCCATCCATGTTGTCACAAATAACAAGAGTTCAGTCTTTTTTATGTTTGAGTAATTTTTCATTGTATATATGTATCACTTCTTCCTTATCTATCAGTGGACAATTACTTTGGTTACTACCATAATTTGACTATTATAAATAATGCTGCAGTAAACATAGGGGTGCATATATCTTTTCAAATTATTTTTTTCATATTTTAGAATACATATACAGTAGGAGAATTACTGAATTATTTGGTAATTCTATTTTTAACTTCTTAAGGAACTGCCATACTGTTTTCCACAGTAGCTGTACCAGCTTGTATTCCCACCAATAGTGCACTAAGGTTCCCTTATCGCAACATCCTCATCAACACGTGTTGTTTTTTATGTTTTTGAGTCTATCCATTCTGCAAGGTTTGAGATGATATCTCACTGTGGATTTGATTGGCATTTCCCTAATGATGAGTGATGTTGAGCATCTTTTCATGCATCTCTTGGCCATCTGTATGTCTTCTTTGGAGAAATATCTGTTCTTGTCTTCCACCCATTTTAAATTGGCCCATTTGTGGGGATGTTTGATGATGAGTTGTAACAAGTTCTTTATATTTTGGGTACTAAGCCTTTATCAGATATATTATTTACAAACATTTTCTCTCATTAAATAGGTTGTCTTTTAGTTTATATTTTTCCTTTGCTGTGCAGAAACTTTTTATTTTGATGTAGTCCCAATAATTTATTTTTGCTTTTGTTTCCCTTGACTCAGGAGACATGTCTAGGAAAATGTTGCTATAGCTATTTTCACAGAAATTACTGTCTGTAGTCTTTTCTAGGATTTTTATGGTTTCATGTTGCACATTTAAGTCTTTATTCTATTTTGAGTTTACTTTTCTGTATGGTGTGAGAAAGTGGTCCCATTTCATTCTTTTGCATATAATTCTCCCTTTTCCCACTACATTAGTTGAAGAGACTTTTTTTTTTCTTATTGATATTCTTCCCTCCTTTGTCACAGATTAATTAACCATATAATCATGGCCATTTGGCCCATTCTCAAAGCACTATATTTTTACTCTTCTTTCCCACCACATTTTATGTATGTGGTGTCATACTTTATACCCTTTTATTCTGTGAATCCATTGTTGGATTTTGATAGATATACTTGAGTTACTGCTTTTATGTGTTCTACTTTTCTTACTCTTCTATTTATGGTCTTTCCTTCCCACTCAGGGTTCCCTTTAACATTTCTTGAAATGCTGATTTAGTGATGATGGATTTTTTTTTTTTTTTTGTCTTTTTTCAAATAAACATATCATGTATTATTTGTTTCAGGAGTACAGGTCTGTGAATTGTCAGTCTTACATGATGATGAATTCCTTTAACTTGGAAACTCTTTATTTCTCCTTTTATTCTGAGTAATAGTCTTGCTGGATAGAGTATTTCTGGCTGCTGGCTCTTTGGGGTTTTTTGTTGTTTTTTGTTTTGTTTTGTTTTTTATTTTCTTTTTTCCTTTCAGTACTTTGTATATATCATCCTACTCTCTTTTGGCCTGAAAGGTTTCTGCTGAAAAATCAGCTAATAGTCTTATGAGGTTTCCCTTGTATGTAACTTTTCTTTTCTCTTGCTGTTTTTAAAATTCTCTATTACTAATTTTGCCACTTTAATTAGTATGTGTCTTGATGTGGACCTCCTTGGTTTACTTTTGTTTTTGGTGTCCCTATGTCTCCCAGATCTGAATGTCTGTTTCTTTCCCAAATTTAGGAAGTGTTAGCTATTAAATCTTCTAATAATTTTTCTGCCTTCTCTTCTCTCTTCTTCTTAAACCCCTATAATGCAAATGTTATTATGCTTACCCTTAATGTAATGTCTTTTTTTTTTTTTCCCATTATTTTTTTCCTCTTGTTCAATTCAATTGCTTTCCATTACTCTGTCCTCCAGGTCACTGATCCATTTTTCTTCTTCCTCTAGTCTACTGTTTATTCCCTCAACAGTATTTTTAACTTGAGTTATTGAATTTTTCATCTCTAGTTAGTTCTTTTCTCTGTTTCCTATTTGTTGAGGCTCTCAGTGGGTCTCTACTCTTTTCTCAAATCCAGTGGGTATCTTTATAACCATTACTTCATATTCTCTATCAGGAGTATTACTTATCTGTTTTGTTTAGCTTTCTTGCTGTGATTTTGTGCTGTTCTTTCATTTGAAACATATTTGTCTGCTCATTTTATCTTACTCTCTATGTCTGTTTTTGTGTTAGGAGAATCACCTACATCTCCAGTTCTTACAGGTAGTGACCTTATGAAGAAGAAATCCTATAGTGTCCTGTAGTTCAATGTTCTCTGTTCACCAGAACCTGGTGCCTGAGGGATGTCTCCTGTGTGTTTTCTGTATTCCCTACTATTGTGGCTGAGCTGTGTTTGCCTTCAGTCCATTCATCTGCATGGCTCCCTTTGCCTATTGTAGGCAGTGTTTGGTTCCTGTGTTGTGAGTGGGCCATTCTGGGGCCACCTTGGCCTTGTATTGGGTCAGCTCAGGCATCTGCCAGTGCTGTGGTCACATCAGATTGCAGGGTGGTCTCCCTGTGTTGTGTTCTGAGAGGCTTTCTTTGGTAGGTAGGGCCTGCAGGCAGACCAGATGTTGCTCCCAGCAGTGAAACTGGTGTGTTGGTTATCTTCCTCTCTCCCCAGGGCAGACGTCACTTTGGAGAGGTGCTGCCCCTGATGGAGTTACTTGCACACTGTCAGGCTTATGACACTGCTTTTGATGGACTCCTGTCAAGGGTGGGTTGGATGGGGTTTGACTGCAGGAGAACTAGGGAGCAAAACATGCAGTGTAACCAAGGTTTGCACCAGTCTGCTGCAGGAGCAGACCTGCAGCTGCTCTGGAGAACTCCTGCCAAGGGTAGGTTGGAGTGGTTGGGTTGAGAACATGGTGGCAGGGCATGTTGTTAGCAAGCCAAGTGGAGAGTGTTTGCACTAGTTCCAACAGGTGCCCATCTATCTGGGCTGGGCAGGGGAGGCAAATAGTGTCTGCCAGCTCTTTTGTTCTTGGAGAAGTTTCCTAAATATCTCTGCCCCTCCAGCATATGTACTAAAATTAGTAATTAAATCTCCTTCCCATATAGCCCAGGCGTTTTTCAAACTGCTTATTCTACAGAGATATTGGACTTTTAAATATTTATTTTATTTATATTATTTCTAGGCACTTGATTAATCTTAGTTGCATTTAAAATCATGCCCTTTATATGCATTATTTTTTTCATAGCTTTAAACTTATAGAAAAGTTGCTTAGTCAAAGAATTCCTATACACCTTAATTCAGATTTGCTGATGATTTATAGTTTGCTGCAGTATCCGTATTTATCTCTCTGTTTCCCTTCTCTTTCTCATACTATTTTCCTCTGACTCAAATGCAGTTCATATTCAAATTTTATCAATTGTCCCCAGAAGTGTCTTCTGTATTCACTTTTTCCTAGTGCAACATCTAACCAGGGATAATGCATTACATTTTTTTACAATGTTTCTTTTTAATCTTAAATGTTACACAGTATGTCAGCTATACTTTGTCTTTCTTTACTTTGGCATTTTTGAAAAATAGATGCCAGTAATTTCAGTTGTTGTGTAGAATGTCCTTCAGCTTGGATTTATCTATCATTTCCCCATTATTAGCTTTAGTTTATGAGGTTTTGAGAAGGGGGATTAGTGTGGGATGGTCTGGAATGCCAAACAAGTAGAATTAATGTCCTCAGTCCATTATATAGAAGGTACATGAGGACAGCTTGTCCTGATTTTAGTAACATTAGCTTTGATCACTAAATTATGGTCATGTCTGTCATTTTCTTCACTAGAGTGTTTATTTTTCATTTTATAATGGATAAGAGAGTTATGAGACAATACCATATACATGCCCAGTTTCTCATCAAATTTTCACCCAGTATTTCCATATACATTGCCAATTTCCTAAATCCATCATGTCTTCTGTATTTATTAGTTGGTGTTCAACTGTAGGAAAGTGTTTTTCCTTCTTTGCCATTTACATACTTATTTATTCATTTCATTTATTTACATCAGCATGGACTGTGGATTTGCATTTTATTTATTTGGTTATTTTCCATTACTGTTTTTATTTACTTACATGTTCTAATTGTCTTGGATTCAGCCAGTGTAAGTCTGTAATCTATATGCTTTTGACAAGTCCCTGTCATTTTCTGAGCACATCTTTACATTCTAGAAGTAAAAGATGTCCCTGGCTCATCCTTCAGCCTTTTCATCAGGAAGCTGAGATTTCTCTCCATGGAGAATATTGTTTATAAAGATTTGGGTACTATGAGGGTTCATGTATCTAAACTCTCTGAGTTAAGAGGACTAGGGAATATGTTTATACACACATATTAGAATATGTATATGCATGTGTGTGTCTATATATATGTGGGTATATATATACACATATATTCAAAATTCACAAATATGTATACACTTAAATATATACTGTGTGTTCATATAAAAACACCATAAAGTTGAGACCCACCTTCATATTTATAAGTGTCCTGCTTGGCAGTGGTAACTCTGATTCCCATTCTCAGTGAATTTATCCATTTCCATAAACGTCAATATATAGAAATAAGTTTCCGAATTGTTAATAAAGACCACCAACAAAAAGTAGTCCTACCTACTAGAATCAATATTTGTTTAGATGATTTTTTCTATATTTGTTTGTTTGTTTTGTTTTGTTTTTAATAAAATGAGCCTGCAGTGAAAAGCAAAATTCATAATTCTATTTTATTTTTTTAAAGATTTTATTTATTTATTTGACAGACAGAGATCACAAGTAGGAAGAGAGGCAGGCAGAGAGAGAGAGGAGGAAGCAGGCTTCCTGCCAAGCAGAGAGCTCAATGTGGGGCTCGATCCCAGGACCCTGGGATCATGACCTGAGCTGAAGGCAGAGGCTTAACCCACTGAGCCACCCAGGTGCCCAAAATTCATAATTTTAAAAGCATAGTTCAGTGAGTTTCAACTAAAAAATACCATATTCCTGTCAAGATATACAACATTTTATCACCCAGAAATTTCCCTCATGCCCTTTTCCAAGAAATGTTTCCATACCTGTTCCCTTATACACACATATGCACACACAAACATGTGTGTGTGTATTATATATGTATGTATATGTGTACACATGTGTGTATGTATATATAATACTTTCTTTTTTTTTCTAAAGTTTTTTTTATTTATTTATTTGACAGAGAGAGATCACAAGTAGGTAGAGAGGCAGGCAGAGGCAGAGGGGGAAGCAGGCTCTCCACTGAGCAGAGAGCCAGATGTGGGGCTCGAGCCCAGGACCCTGAGACCATGACCTGAACCCAAGGCAGAGGCTCAATCCACTGAGCCCCTCAGGTACCCCTATATATAATACCTTCTAAGAGGTGACATTCCCAGGGTCATTGTTAAATAGCCTTCATATTCAATGAGGTCTTGTACTGGTAAAAACTTGAGTGTCTAAAGCCACAATTGCATAATTTATGAATTGAATATTTTCAACAGTACTTAATTAGACTTTTGTAATCAAATGCTACATAATGCTAAACTTTTGTTTGTTTAGTTATTCCAGAGAAGGTCAAGTCTTAGAATTGTAGAGAGATCAAGTGAGCTAAGAATATTATTTCTTAAATTGCTGTACAGTGATATTTAACCATATATAATGGTTAATGAAGATGGCTCAGCATTGGTCAAAATGTAATTTCAATGGATGTGATTTTGTTCTCCATTGAGTAGTTAAAGAAGAATAACTCTTTAAAGTCAAGTTATATAACATATTCTATATTCAGCTTGTTATGCCAGAATAGAAACTATTCTATGTATATAATACCAATCCTTAGCTTAGCTCTTCTGCCATTGATTATTGTAAGTGGTCTTTAATAGAAATCCTTGGAGTACACCTGCCATTTTTTTTCACCAGACTAAAATCTAGAGTGTTGGTATGTAAGCATTGTCTTTATTATTTTTCTCACCACTTTTAAGTGTCTCCATATTCCTCCTTGACCCTCTATCTTCTATTTGCCTTGTATGTTTATTCTGTTGTTTTTGTGAAGCCTTATCCCTGCCTTTTAAAATTATCCCCATGCACATAAAACTTAACAGATCCATTCTTTTGGGAGCATACTAAAAGTTACCAGTCAAGTATACAATAGTTTACTCAAGTGAAGGTGCTAATAAATGTGTCAGCCAGAATATATATATATATATATATATATATATATATATACACACACACACACACATATATATATGGCATTTTAAATACTTTGAATAAAAAAAATGTTAATACAGGGTGACAGAAATTTATAAAACTCCTGGAAATGCATAAGGTAAGAGTTACAAAGTTTGTTTTAGAAAATCCCAAACTGCTAGAACTGCAGCACTAAAGTGGGTAATTACCTGGATAATCCTTGAAAGTCATGGACAAGATCTCATATCTGCTATCTGCTGATGCTCACTTATGTACCTGTAAATACTACCAAAAGTTGTGACTTTTCTTCTTTTTTTATCTTCCACATCTCATAGGCTAACTCACGTTGCTATATTCTATGGCTATACTGTTGTGAACAGGGTTTGAAAAGTATAGTTTCAAGCTGTAGTCTCTGTTGGATATCAGGGAAGTTATCACTGATCAACAGCACTACATCTCACATAGTAGACTTTTAAGTACTTCCTCTCACATATCTTTTTTTTTTGTTCTGAAATCTGTTTTTATTATTTTAATCCATTGAGATTTGGTCATCTAGTCATGAAAACTGGGATGAACTAATTGTCATATATTGTTTCCTTAAAGACTCAAATTAGGAACTAACTAGGTTTTGACATCCTAATCAATGGTTTTCTTTCAAGACACCTATGGATTTGATGACACTAGATGCCATTTTTATTTTTTATATCAGAAGTTTGATGAACAGGTCTAATTATCATTTACATTTAGAAGAAGAAAAATATCCAAAACTCTAAGTGCCATCTTGTTTGAGGAATATTAATTAGCAAAAGGGATTAGATTAGAAAACATACTATGGCATTTTAAGAAGAACTTCATATTTGGATGATTAAATTGTGGTTTAGTTTAAGATGTGCCACATGAGGATAAATCTATGAAAAAGTGCTAAATGGGGAGATTATTTTATGAGTGGTAAAGATAGTTACAGGCTCAGAATCTTTAGCACAAACTAATTCCAAGATGCAGTCTCTGTGCCAGCGGTGGCACAATTAGTGGATATCCACAAGACCAGCAAGTGACAAAAGTACTCAGGTCAGTGACTCAGATCCTGAGAGGTTTGTCAGCAAACATTACAGACACTTTTATTAAAGTTACAGAAGATCAAGTGTTGATGAGTAGAAGAAACAAGTTTCAGGATGAACAAGTAGAGGGGGGAAGAATGAAAGACCCTGATATGCTGTATGAGATACAAGTTTGAAAAAGAAACATGAAATCAGTGAAGAATTGGAGTAAAGGCACCAACTTTATTTCTGAGGAAATGAGTTGTCAGAAGTGTTGGGTCCGTAATCAAAGGAGCGAGACTGATACAAAGAGAAGGTCAAGCAAAGCTTTATTTCATGCCAAGCATCGAGAATCAAACCAACCGGTCAGGGCCACCTCTTACAGAGAGGGCGACCCCTCCCTGCCTTACAGACTAACTTTTAAAGAGCATAGGCCATGTAGTTGAGCCTAGCCACACACAGGTGGCCAATGAGATTGTAACACACAGAGAAACCTGCACAGTCATGCTAGGTCACACATGGGTGGCTAATTGAATGACAATTCACCTCATAGTAGCTATTTGAACTAGCCTATCACCTTGGTCAGAATTGGCGCCCAAAAGGCACCCAAAAGGCGGGGCCCACACTCCTTGGTAGCTAGGGAGACAGTTTGCATGCTTTACTGATTGGATGTCTCTACCTGGACTGACTCATCCCTGCATATGAGCTCTGTTACCTCCACCTGACCTGACCCGCCCTTGTGTTTGGGCTCTGTTATCAGGGACTGGTCGACCATATTCTACTGGTTTCTGGACTTGTTTTTAAGTAAGTTCCCCTGGGGGTTGGGCAGTGTCAGTTTAAGTTTTACTGCATAAACAACAAAATCACTGTTTAACCGGATGGAAGCACTCTGGCTAAACAGACCATTATAAGAAGCAGCTTCAAAAGAAAAAAACAAAACAAAACAACAACAACAAAAAAAAACAGCGGGGTGGGGGGTGGTTACCGTATAACCACAGTTGCAGAGAAATTACATTTCCAAAGTCAGAGCAGGTGAATAGGGAGGTCACACTGATGCTGAATCACTGAGCTGCTAACTTCAACCACTCCTTAAAGAAAAAGAATTGCAATGATGTTGGGGAATTTGAGCAGCCACATGCAGAAGAATGAAACTGGACAATATCCTTACACCATACACAAAATAGACTCAAAATGGATGAAAGATCTAAATGTGAGAAAGGAGTCCATCAAAATCCTAGAGGAGAACATAGGCAGCAACCTCTGTGACCTCAGCCACAGCAACAGCTTGATAGATATGTCTCCAACGGCAAGGGAAACAAAGGCAAAAATGAACTCTTGGGACTTTATCAAGATCAAAAGCTTTTGCACAGCAAAGGAAACAGCCAACAAAACCAAAAGTCAGCTGAAAGAATGGTAGAAGATATTTGCGAATTTCTCATCAGATAAAGGGCTAGTATCCAAAATCTATAAAGAACTTATCAAACTCAACACCCAAAGAACAAGTAATCCAATAAAAAAACGGGCAGAAGACATGAACAGACATTTCTGCAAAGAAGACATCCAAAGGGCCAACAGACACATGAAAAAATGCCCCACGTCACTTCGCATGAGATACCACCTCACACCACTCAATGGATAAAATTAACAAATCAGGAAACAAAAGATGTTAGAGAGGTTGTGGAGAAAGGGGTACTCTCCTACATTGTTGGTGGAAATTCAAGATGGTGCAGCCACTCTGGAAAACAGCATGGAAGGTCCTCAAAAAGTTGAAAATAGTTCTACCCTATGATTCAGCAATTGAACTACTGGGTATTTACCCCAAAATACAAATGTAGTTATCTGAAAGGGCACATGCACCCCAGTGTTTATAGTAGCAATGTCCATAATAGCCAAACTATGGGAAAAGCCCCGATGTCCTTTGACAGATAAATGGATAAAGAATATGTGGTATAGAAACACAATGAAATACTACTCAACCATTAAAAAAAAAATGAAATCCTGCCACTTGCAATTATGTGGATGGAATTAGAGGGTATTATGTGAAGCAAAAGAAGTCAATCAGAGAAAGACAATTGTATAATTTCATTCATATTTGGAATTTAAGAAACAAAACAGAGGATCATAGGAGAAGAGAGGAAAAAATAAAATGATGAAATCAGAAAGGGAGACAAACCATAAGAGACTCTTAATCATAGAAAAAAGCAGGGATGCTTGAGGGGAGGGAGATGGGAGATGGGGTAACTGGGTGCTGGACATTAAGGAGGGTACATGATGTAATGAGCACTGGGTATTACGTAAGACTGATTAATCACTGACCTTTACTTCTGAAAGCAATAATGTGTTATATGTTAATTGATTGGATTTAAATTTGAAAAAAAAAGAATATTTTTTTAAAAAGAGTAGGATCCTCAAAAATTTTTTGTGGAATAAATAAACCTCTGTCTAAAAGATTGATGACGGTGGTAGCAGCAAACCAAACTAATACACAGTCTTGTACAGGAAAAAAAATTAAGATGTTAATTGTATGATGATAAAATGCATGAATTTGGGGGAGCAGATAAACCTAAATTCATAACTGGGATGCCTTAAATAAGTTCAGCTTTTTTAACTTCTCCAGGATTATAACATCATATCACAGGATTTTCTAAATTAAAATGGCATGATATAGGTAAAGCATTCACTATTGTGTCTTGCACATAAGCAACACTTCCTAACTGGCAGCTACTACTAAAAATAACACAATGATTTTGGTAAAATATTATAATTATTATTTTAATTATAATTTTAATTATCAATTTAAATGAAAAAAATTATTTTTTTAAATAAATGAAAAAGTCTGCATTGATGAAATTAATTTTGAATAGCTGTTATGATTCTTACTTTAAGCAGAAGAATATTTATTAAAGAATATTAATACAGGTGAAAGACTTGTATACTGAAAACTACAGGACATTAAGGAATGAAACTGAAGACACAAATAAATAGATATTCTGTATTCATGGATTGGAAGAATTAATATTGTTAAAATACCCATATTGCTCAAAGCAACCTATAGATTAAATGCAAACCCTATCAAAATTCCAATGGTATTTTTCACAAAAGTAGAACAAACAATCCTAAAGTTTATGAAGACCCACAAAAGATGCCAAATAGCCAAAGCAATCTTGAGAAAGAAGGACAAAGGTGGAGACATCATACTTTCTGATTTTACACTGTATTATGAAACTATAGTAATTAAAACAGCATAGTATTGACATAAAAACAGATGCATAGATCAGTGGAACAGAATAGAGAGTCTAGAAATAAACCTTGCATGTGGCTGCCTGTTTTCCAGAGACTATTTATTGCAGAGACTGTCCTTCCCCTATTGTATAGTCTTGGCTCCTTTGTTATAAATTGATAGGCCATACATGCAAGAAAATGGAACTGGACCACTTACTGACAGCTTATACAAAAATAAACTCAAAATGGATTAACAACTTGAACATAAGACCTGAACCATAAAACCCCTAAAAGAAAACATGGGCCATATACTCCTTGACATAGGTCTTGGCAGTAATTTTTTTTTTTTTAATCTAATCCAACAGTCACCAAAAGAAAAAAAAAAATGTAAATAAACTAGTGAGCCTACATCAAACTAAAAAGCTCTGCACAACAAAGGAAACCTTCAACAAAATTAAAAGGCAAATACTAAATGGGAGAAGGTGTTTGCAAATCATGTGTCTGGCAAGGGAATAATATCCAAAATATATAAGGAACTCCTACAACTAATAGCAAACAAAATAATCTGATTAAAAAAAATGGATAGAGGATCTGAATAGACCTTTTTTTTTTTCCCCAGAGGACATACAGATGGCCAAGAGGTACATGAAAAGATAATCAACATCATTAATCATCAGGAAAGTACAAATCCAAATCACAACAAGACATGACCTCACACCTGTTTTAATAGTTACTAGCAAAAAGACAAGAAATATGAAGAGTTAGTGAGGATGTGAAGAAAAGGGAATGCATGTACTTCTGGTAGAAATATAAATTGGTATAGCCACTGTAGAAAATTTTATGTGGATTCTTCAAAAAATTAAAAATAGAACTACCATATGACCCAGCTTCAGCTTCTGGGTATTTTTCCAAGGAAAATGAAAAAACTAACTTGAAAAAATATATGCACCCCCCCCCCAATTAAAAAAAAAAAAATTTAAAAAAAAAAAAAAAAAAAAAAACAAAACTAAAAACAAGAAGCCTCAGAGACAGAGAACAGATGTGTAGTGGCCAGAGGTAGGGGGTAAGGAATTGGAGAAATTGGTAAAGGGGATCAATAATTAATTAATTGATTAATTAATAATAAAGTAAAGATAAAATAAAAGGTTGTTAGGGGTGCCTAGGTGGCTCAGTGGGTTAAGCATCTGACTTCAACTCAGGTCATGATCCCAGGGTCCAGGGATGGAGTCCCATGTTGGGCTCCCTGTTTAGTGGGAGTCTGCTTTTCCCTCTCCCTCTGTGCTCCCCCTGCTTGTACTCTCTTTCACTCTCTGTCAAATAAATAAAATTCTTGAAAAAAATAAAATAAATCATTGTTGTTAGAGTAAGCAATACTAGGCACAACAACAAATAATCCTTCACATCTGGAAGGAATACAAAATAAGTTTTGTTCACCTGAGTCTAGCAAGAGCCAAATGGCTACTTTATACCTTTCTGTCTCCACAGGAAAGACAAAGAGAGCCATGGGATTTTTCTGCCTGTTCTGAAGTGTCAGATCCCGTGAGGGGCCATATCAATCCCATTGACATTCCATTAGTCAGAATTCAATTCATAGCTTTGTCCACAGCCTAACCAAAACAGAGGCTGGGAAATCTTGTCTCTGTCTAGGATGAGGTGAGGGCCTGTATAGTTTACCTTATTTTACATTTGGTTCATTTTTAAGTTTGCAACTCAGACTTCAATGAGTCACACATAATGGGCTGCTGAGTGGCATTGATTTCAACAAACTTCACTTTTATCTTGGATGCAACTCTTCTAATAGATATATAGAAATAAACTCTCTTTTAGTTTAATTAAAGATGCTTTCTCCTTGAATTCCTATTCTTTCTAATCTTAATTGTCTTTTTATCAAAATAATCACTTAATTATCCACCTATCTTGTCATTTTATTCTAGATTTGAGAGCCTTGTTATGTTATATACCTCAAATTGAAAGGAACCTAAAGATATCTCTGGAAATCTCTGTACAATTAAATATCTTCGCAGCTCTTTAGGTTTTATAGATCTGGCAGTTGTGACCAAGAGAAGTTAAGCAACTCTGGGAAATCCCACTAGGAATCCCTGCCCTCTGTCCTCTCTCTCTCTTTAGAGGTCCTGTAACTTAACTTTTCGAAACTGTGTCTCATTAACGTTGCCTTTCATTGCTTTAGTAACTGGTACTTTTATTACAGGATTTCTTATCCTTTAAGGCCCAAAGTTCTTGGTCACGCCACTTTGAAGAAAGAAGAGGTAGACCAGAGGAAGAGTGGTGGGCAGCAAAGCACAATTTATTGAGAGATAGGGATAATGCAAAGCTCCCCAAGAAGGAGGGGGCCTGAGGGGTTGCCCCTGGAGTTTGGGTCTAGGGGTTTTTATGGGCTGGTTGGCTGGCTGTTTTAATCTGGTTAACCCTCCATGAGCCTGTAAGCCAATCAAGTTTTTATCATCTACCTATCATGTGGGAAAGGGTAGAGGGCTCCTTCCAGGGTGGTGTATAATCCTTTTAAGGTTGGTTCCTTCTTGGGATTTGGAGGGTGGGGGTGGGGGCTTATCCCTGCCTGCCTTTCTTCCAACTATCTTTCATTCCACCTTTTTTTTTATTGTTTTACAAAGCCACTGCATGAATATCATTTCCCTTGGGGCTCACAATTAGCATCCTTAAAGCCAAAAGCCTTAAAAGGGCAAGGCAGTTGGGTTTTACATTGGCATTCTGGACCTCCTCCTAACAAAGGGATTTTCTACAAGTCTTCTGTTATTTTTCATCTCAATTTCATTTGTAATAAGGACTGCATATGTATCTAGTGCTTGTTCCTTCTATTCTCTTTTATGCATAAATAAGAATTTGCTTAGTTTCAAGCTTTAAATTTCAACTATTTTCTTCCAAATGTTATTCAGGGCAACCAAAATATAGACTTTTTTTTTTTTTTTTTTAATGGCCACAATCTATTTCCTTGACTTGTTATTATAATTGTAATTATGTTGGATGTGGGCAATGATATGAAACATTGGGGTTTAGGAGTGAATAGTCAAGAAAGAATTCTTGAGACATCTTTGGTGCAAAGAGGGTGGTTTTACTAAAGCATGGGGACAGGATCTGTGGGCAGAAAGAGCTGCACTGGAGTAGTGAGGAGTGACTGATTATATACTTTCTTGTGGGGAGGCGGTTAGGGATAGTGGAAGTCTCTACGGAATTTGGGAAGAAGGTTTTCAGGATCTTGAGGGGCTAGCCGCTGTTAGGATAAGATCATTTACTACTGCCCAATAAAACCTTAGTCATGAGACCCATCAGATGTGTATCAGTGGGCCATATTCTTGGAGGGTGATTGCTAACAGACATTGAGGGGGGTGGGTAGAGATAAAGGAAGTTTCCAAAGGGATTTTCATGTTAAGTAAGACATAGGATTCTGGAGGTTGGGCAATTGTCAAACTAAGGTTGTCTTTTGCCTGCAGCAAAAGTATTAACATGGAGGTAGTTGATTTCCTGGAGGAAGGTTACTCTTCCTATCTCAAGTATTTGTTAATGGGCTGTTAGGTATAAGGAAGTTTTTGTTTCTGTTTTGTTATTGATTTTTTTTTTCTGTATTTCTTTTGCCTTTGTTCTCCACATCATTTCCCCCAGAAAAATGTTGACCCTATGTCTTTAAGGTTGCTGAGGGTGAAAGGTCTCATCTTCTGTAACTTCTTCCTGCTGAAGAGGGACATACAGATGTCCCTACCTGTGGGTCGGCATTAGTTAGTTGGGGACATATGTATATAGGAGTCATGAAAGGCAGAGGTAGCTGAGTCCAAGGGAGACCTCAAGTGTGGATGTCCTGGAGTAGAAAGGATGATCTATAGGCTTTAACTTACAGCAGTAAAGGAGTCTCTGTACTAGGTGGAGAGACAATGGGAAAAAACAGCAAAACATGTTTAGAATAACAAAAAGGAAAAGGAACCCAGGTAAGAGTTCTTTGATAGTTGACAAAAATCATCCTCCAGTTCAGGAGTTTAACCATTCATTAAAGGAAAGAGAGGGATCATTTAAAGCACCAATTTGAGCACTCATATCAGTTAGAAACTCAGAAATATTTTTGTGGTAATCTGGAATGTATACAGAGCATTCTCTTTTTATGATAGCACAAGTTACACTTTGTGCAACAGTTAAAACATCTAATGTCATTCTATTTTGTAAAACTGCATAAAGCATTTGTGTTACTTCAATATTTAATAGGTAAATGCTATTTTGAGTGTCACTTAGAACTTTGACCCAGTACTTATTAAGAACTTCCATGTGCCAAATGACATCCTCCAGTCCTAAATAGGTAACAAAGATGGATGCTAGGTGGTCATATCAATAAAACACAGATTGTGTCCACCATTGTTTAGGAAGTTTGGTTGGGTTGGCAATGGTTTTAATAATGTGTCTGTGCATCTAGGCAAACCCAGAGTATAGTGGCCTATCCAGCCAGGGGGGGAAGCCATGGCCACAGAGCAGAGTTGCATAGCCACTGGGTCCCTTTTGGAGCTAGCCAAGTCATTCTGGGACTCCTTGAGCTTCAGGCAGGATATCAAGGATATCATTCCATTTTGGAGGGTCACCTTCTGAATTTGTGGGTCACTTTGAGTTGGGGTCTGGATGAAGGTTGCTGCTGTATGCTTGGCTAAAGCCTCTACTTGCGATTTTATATCAATAGAGTTGGGTCCTAGGACAAATGTGTCTAAGGGATAAAACCATCAAAAAGCCCTCTTTGTCTGATGTTTAGCCTTAACAATATCCTAATTATGAGGAATCACTGGCAAGTGGGAGATTTGCCTCTGGAGATAAAGGACATCCCCCAAATGGATCATCTAGTCTAATCATAAGGAAAGTGGGGCCATCCATTATCTCCACAAGTATGTAGTTAAACCCATGGAGTATAGTACACTCTGGCTTTTAAGGAATGATTTTGTCATCTCAGCCACACAGAAGGCGTCAAGGTGAGTTATAGTTTTTTGATGGGCTCTGTCCCATTTTACAGCTGTTCAAATAATCATAAGCCTATGGGGTCCTGTTTTTATCCCCACAGAATAGCAAGCATGAAAATTGTCTGTACATGACCTATTATGGCAATTCCTCTGAAGTTTACCTCAAATCGTCCAGCTTAGGTAAACAACAAACAGTTAAAGACAATCAAGTGGTACCTGGGTGGCTCAATTAAGTGTCTGACTTGATTTCAACTTGGGTCATGATCTCAGAGTTGTGGGATCGAGCCCCATGTCAGGCTCTGCACTCAGTGCAGAATCTGCTAGTCCCTCTCCCTCTGCTCCTTTCCCTGATTGCTCTCTCTCTCTGTCTCTAAAATAAATAAATAAAATATTTTTTAAAAAATACAATCAAAACTAGAATTTAACATCCATGAAAGTGTGTTATTGAAACAATGCTTTTCTCTAGAATCACCCTTGTTTCCAGAGATAGCCAAATTAAAACTAATTTGCTTGAAAAACAAGTCTAATTTTAACAAATCTGCTAGAGCTTCTCATAAGGAATCTAGATTGATCTTTGAATAACATCTGCAGGCCAGAAGCCACGCCAGACGTGCCTGTAATACCTGTAGATTTGGGTGATTTCCTCTTCTTGATGTCTCCAAAATATCCTGAGGTTTCTGTACCTTCTAGGAAATGACATTGTTTTCTCACCTGGGAAGACTACTGGGAACTTTGTAAGCAAGATATTAGGCCAACATTTCCAAGGGGCTTTGTTGGCTCCATAAAATCAACCTTAATTCCTTAAAGCTGTCTGATCATATGTAAGTCTATTCATGTCTCTCTCAAATACGACGTTCCAGTCAAAGCCTTGGTAAAATAACCAATGTTTCCAATGGTGTCTGGTTAAAAGGAGAACAAATTCTTATTGAACTTATGCAAATGATTATAATTGCCACAGAAGAATACTCACTGAGACTTTTTGAATTTCAGAGGGTTCAGGTTAGAGAGAAAGTTAAATGTTTCAATTTGTTCACAATGAATATTTCAGCATATTTCTATAAGTCAAAGATATCTTAAGAGAAAATTTCCTTAATTCAGAAGAGCAAACATTAAGAGAACTAGCAATATTTTAAACTTGAGTCACAAAAACTATAATCTCTTCCTCAATTCATTTAGTCCCATGTTACTAATTCCTACTATCTGAACACACCTTTTTAGTTAGTTCTGGAAAATTTTATCATTTCAGTTTCATAATCTTAGATATCTAAAGCCTGTATGTGGCAAAAGCCTTTTTTATGAATCTGATTGAAGATGAATCGTGTTTCACATGACAAAAGACCACAATGCAATTGACAAGGAAATTCAGTTATTTTTTGTGACACACAATACTTCAATAATCAGAATATGAGGTGAAGACCTTATACCAGAATATAACATACAAATATGTTATATTTGTATAACATATTTGTATAACATACAAATAAACAAGCCTAAGTAGCAAGAGACTTCTTTAACAATTCAAATCCGGGCAAGTTTGTTAAAACTTTAGAAAGTTTCAAATAACATGCCTAAATAGGATTGTAGCTCATTAAAGACCCGATAAAAACAAAACATTGAAACTGGTTTTTTGGGGCACAGAAAAAGAAAAATACAACTTTGTTTACATTTTCTTATCAAGAGCAGACCGACAATCTATGAAAAACATTATCTTTTTAACACAGAGAAAGCAGAATTTCAATCTTACACCAGTGTAATTTTAAAGTCCATTCATTTTAACCTTAGTTCGTGCTGACCAAACATAAAATTCCTTTTCAAAGATTTCCCTTCACAAACGTCGTACAACTTTCTTTTTCATTCAGACTCTTCAGGCTTTCTTTTCCTTTAGTGCCCACAGTTCTTGGTCATGCTACTTTAAAGGATAAAGTGGTAGACCAGAGGAAGAGTGGTGAGTGGCAAAGCAAAGTTTATTGAGTGATAGTACAAAGTTCCCAAAGAGGGAGGGGACTGAGAGGGTTGGGTTGTAGTTAGGGCTTCAAGTCTAGGGGTTTTTGTAAGAATGTTGGTGGATTGTTTTAATCTGATTAACTCTCTACATGCCTGTCACCCTGTCAGGTTTTTGTCCATACGCTCATCTACCTATCAGGTAGTCATCCATGTGGAAGAGGGTAGAGGGCTCCTTCAACAAAAATGTATTGCATCCCTTACATCTTTCTTACACATCTCTTACTTTCCTATATACAGAGTTGTTTCCCTTACTTCTGTCGGTCTTAATTATATTTAGCAGAATTTTAACTCTTAGAAACTGTAGTCTCCAGTGAAAACTAGGTAATTACCAACTGTGAACTGTTCCACCAGAATTCTGTAGATGGCAAACTTATGAATCAATTAAGCACAATCCATGTTTTTCAACAGACTCGAATATCCTTAGTCTCCCTGCAATAAGAAGTCTAAAGCACAAACTTACCTTTATTAGTCAGTGAATTAGTACTTTATCCTATTTGAAAAGACCTAGATGTCCAAAAGATATAATCCAATTTGTCATTCAAGCAGAACTTTAAAGTTTCACATTACCAAAGATTTGAGAGCTTTCTTAAAAATTACCCATGAAAACTTTGAGACAGACACAATTAACCATCATTTTAAGTCATTTCTTGCTGACAAATTGCAACAGAGATAACATGAGCTTATTTGACCTTCAGTAAATCAGGGTAGAATGCAAGTTTTATACTTAATGCTGGTAACTCTACAGACAAGTCTATTTCAGTTAAACCAACAAACTTAAATTAGTTGAAGTACTGAATTATGTTCTACCTGGGTCCACTTAAGGTCAATCAATTTTTCCCCATTGTCAATTTTTACCTGGGGCACTGGTGAGGAAATCTGAAGTGGGCAGTGTTAAGTCCAAGGGGGTGCTCTTTACTCCTTGACAGGGTAGAGGGAAAATCTAATAGTGCTGGAGGCACTGAGGATGGTATAGGGACCAGTTGTGTAGGCTGGTGATGCAGAAACAGGAGGAGGGGGAGGCAGAAGTGGTGAGATGCTGCCAGAGGGCTGAGAAAGAAGACTCTGGATTCTAAAGTTCATCAGCTCAGACAGATGAGCAGACGCCATGTTTTTCTGCCAACAAGTGGGAATAGGCAGTCCATGTTGTGCCAGAGAAGACAGGGAAATTCCCTGAAACAAAGGAACTTTGGCAGCTGCTTGGGAATATTGCTCAAAGTCCCTGTCCCAAGGTAGACCGACCACAGTTGGCTTCAATTCCATTAACCTGGGAAATGAATGAGAAAGAAGAACCCACATCTTTTGGGAGGAGGAATGGTGAGAGAGTCAACATCCCCTTCATTACATCTAGCAACAAGGGTTTAGGAGGCATATTTAGACGATTATCATCCAATATATTGGGAAAGAGTTTACAGGTTTCGTTAATAGCTAAACACATTCTGCAAGAGGCCCTTATGTCTGGGTGCTGATTTAAAGAAGACCTGGACCTAGGCTACTTCTGTTCATTTTCCCTTTTTCCTGCAGAAGAGATCTACACAGAGGCCATGCAGTGTTACAGATCAGTCCTTTCTTAAATTTTGCAATCAGAATTATTCCAGTGAGTTAAAAGGAATTCCAAGGGAGAGTCCTTGGAACCTAAGAAAGAAGGTCCATTGCAATGGACTCTCTCAAGAAAATCTCCCCCGACTTCTGAGTGGCATCTCACACAGGGTACATCAGAGGTTCCTGGTGTCAAAGTGACTAGAGGCATCCCTCAAGTGAAATCTCTAATGATCACTGCCTTGCCCCCTTAGGGCATATGTGTGGAGGATGGTTGCTAACATATATCTTGATGGGGGAGAGGGGAACTGGTGGTGGTGGTTGTGGCGGTGTAAGAAATAAATGAAGTTTCCAGTGGGATTTCCATATGCTAAAGAAGACCTACCCGGTCCTAGAGGTCCAGCTAATGTCAAGCTAATGTTGCCTTTTGCCTCTAGCAAAGTATTAACATTGAGGTTGTTGAATTCCTGTAAGAAGGTCACTCTTCCTGTCTCAAGTACTTGTCTCAATGCGTTGTAAGTTGTGAAGAGGTTTAAGGTCCCCCCCCCCATATTTCTTTTGCCTTTGTTCTCCACATCAGACAAAATGTCTTGAAGAGATGCTGTTTTCTACTTATCGTTGTGGGGCTAATCAATGGGAGAAGCATTAATGTGAGCTTTTCTTAATGAATATGAATATACTTAATTCAAAATTAAGTAATTTAAATATCTTTTGAAATTTTTTACATGCCATTCTACCACCTCCGTACTGTAGCTCCTGAAATACTTGAGTATGATGTTCACTTATTATGAACAAAAACTCTGAAGAGTTTGTCTTAATTTGATCATATCATTTAGTCCCATTGATTATGGTTTCCTCAGTTAATGGTTTCTCTAAATCGGTATCACTGAAAAGTATATCTAGTTTCAGTGATACCAAAATATATGCCCTATGTTATTTTTTTTTATATCAGTGGGTTTGGTTCTTAGATATAGTTATCATGAATGTTTAATTAATCTTAATTTGATTGCTATAACTAGCAATATTTACAGGATTACCTTATGTGATTAAATTTGCATTTTATATCTGTTTCAAGCAGAGAAGATGATGTGATATTTCTTTTCACAATTACTCATTTGTTTTAAAATTACTTTAAATATTCTGTTGTGAACTGAGAACTGATTCCAAGTGTGGAAATAAATGAGTTTCAACACAGTTGATTTAACCTCTCCTTGAGTAGTTCATGAGTGTAGTAAATGTCTGCTGGGTGTTCACTTTATTTGTAGGAGACAAGTCCACATTTTATTTAAACATTTATTTGAGCTTGGGTCTCTTAAAATTTCTAGGGTTTCAGGTACGTGAAAAATTAGCTCTGAACCAAGTCATAACAAAAGAGATCATTTTATTAATTAGAGATTCTAAGTCATGTGAAGCTTTTTAGTTTCTAATATTTATGTCATATTTCTTAATTCTATAAAGATGATTTCATGTAACATAAAGCTGGCAATTAATTAAGCAGCATGGTTTACTTTAGGATTTTAATCCTCCTGTAAAAAAAAAAACAAAGGAAATACAAAACCAAACCTGAAACATCAGCTTCAATAATAACAACAAACTCTTATTGCTACATGTTACAAATAATTAATAAGTCTTCAGAGGACAAGGAAGTATGTAGATGTTATAAAACTCAAGTCCACACTTGAGGTTCCAAATTTTGTGTGTAGTTAGATTCTCTTATAAGGTTCAAAGTACTTCATTTTTGCAATTTAAAGAATAAGGCGGTTGCTGTAATCCAATTCCTTTATTTCCTTTAAAGGGAATATTAGTTTACATTTAAGAGAATGTCATGGAACCAATGCAGCATAAAAACTTCTCTTTTTTGAGAATAGACATAAAACGCAGCTTTGTTGGGTATGTTTTAATTTCAGACGTTAATCTTTTTTTTTTCTTTTCAAATTTAACAAAACACCCTAAAGCATGAAACCCTAAAAACCCCATTATTGGAGGATTTAAAAAACAGAAACAAAAACGAAAACAAAAACTTCTCAGGAATGTCTACATGACTTTTTGTCAATATTCATAAGCCACTTAAAGATTTTCAGTTACTAAGGATTATTTTATTGGAAATAGAGCACACTACAAATCTCTCTAGACCATCTTGATGACTCTGTTTCAGAGACCCTTGAATAAAAAGCAGAGTAAAATTGCATTGAGAGTGGTAATGGTGGCAGGGAGATGGAAGATACTGCTCTGAGAATTTCTAATTGCTGTGTAAGCAACAGGGCAGAATAAAGTGTGTGTTAGATAAAATTGGGCCAAGATATACAATTGTATCTGTAGTGAGTGAAATGCCGCAACTAACTGTGAAGGCAAATCTGTTGATGCCTGAAAGACCACACACGTGGAGAGGTGGTGAACTTCTCAGGAGGCTTTGTTATTCCAGCTGGGCATGGAGAATGAGAACGGTGTCTCAGCCCTCACACACACCAATTTACCTCACGGACATTTCTAAGCTATGAAATACTTGATTTTTGTAATCCAGAAACTATGAGAGATCACTCCCCAGAAATCACTTGGATTAGGCAATACTGGTCTTAAACTATTAGGACTCCAAAGGTTTTTCATGACTCAGACAGTGAATGTGGCATTAATTGTGTGAATCGCCAGGCTAAAACAAACTTGAAGAGAATTCAATCCTGTAAGGCACTAAAGTCAGACCAACTGTATGAAACAGGTATCCTGAAAATGGGTGCGATAACTTATTTTCTAAAAGTAAAATTGCTCTTAAACAAGTTCTCTCAATGAATCTCATACAATGCAAGAGGCAATTTGTTTTCTTCTTATAGAAATAAATCTTGCAAACCTGAAGCTTGATAGACTCTGGTTAGCTTAATTAAAGTTAGTACAAGCTCAGAATTCTTTATCCAATACTCATGAGATCAGTGTATTTTAGATTTCAGATTTTCTTTTTTTTTTTTCTTTTTTTTTTTTAGAAAGGTACTCTGTATTTATCATGTGTTAAATAATACTCCAGGGCCTGGGGCAACACCCTATATTCAAGTACATTAATATTTTTGCTGTGAAATGTACTAATGTATGTAGGTGGGCTGAGGACCACAAATAGCTTAATGTCAGGTGGGAGCAGGTTTTGCTGCCATAATTTGCCACAAATTTACTAAGATATTTATAACATACAGAGCTTTTAGACATTGGTACTGTATTGTTTCAAGTCAGTCACTTAGGGGTCCAAAGGTCCTCCACCTTCCTTGAGAGAATATAGTGCAATTTCATAAACATTGGAGGGACTCCTTACAAAAGAAAATATTTACCTGTAAGTGACAGTAGAATGACTTTTAAAATATCATCTTTGAGAAAGATATAATTGATTTAAATTCCTTCCGTAGTATAATGAACTCATATAAGACCATTTTCTGAGATTATTTTGATAATGGGGTCAGAGCCTAGGAGGATATTAGAATTAGGACAAGGAAAGGGAGATAGTTTTTCAAATTTGGAATACCCTGAGTTCACTATCTCTTTGAACCCATTCGAATATTTCCCTCATCCACCTTTTCTTTTATGAGTCGTGTCAAGGAATCTGAATGGTGTCCTAATCATAATGGAAATTCATGGGAAGATTAAGTAAAAAAGTGATCAAATGAGATCTACATTTTATAAAAACAACAACAACAACAACAACAACAACAACAACAAACACAACCCTGGCATCACTGTAGAAAAAGGAGAAAGACAGGTATTGGGGCAAAGGAGGTTAAATACAAGGTTATTGGACAAAAACATCTAAGTAAGATATAATGGTCTGGAACTGCCAAATACCACAATCCAAAAGTTATAAGGCAGAACTGACCCAACTTAGTGCTTGTTTGCGTATGGGGAATGACACAGGAGTCAAAAAAGTCTCTGAGATTTCTAATCGAATGATGTCTTTTACTGAAATAGAACGTAAGGTTGTGTGTGTGGAGGGAAGGGGGAAGGGAATCGACAGAGTAAACTCAGTGCTAAGCATGTTGAATTTGAGGTTTCCATGTGATATACAAATGGAAACAACTGCCAGGAAGTTAGCTGTAATACTTGCAAGTTCAGGGGAGATGTAGCGACTCATGATGTAAATATTTTCTCAGGAATATATTGATGTTAAAGATGGTACAGGGAGAATGTAAAGTATGAGGTGAACCCTAAGGCCACCATTCATTGCAGTCTGGTCTCAGGAAGAGGCACCTACAAAGCCAGCTGGAAAGGGTCATATTATTTATTTATTTATTTATTTATTTATTTATATTTTTTTGCAAAAAACCCAAACACACAATAGCTTATATAACAGAGTAAGAGAGTGTTTCAAAAAGATCATATTGTTAGACAAATTCGTTATTCACCAAAAAGAGAATGAACTTGTTTTACTGGATGGCATGGCAGGGAGGTCATTAACAGCCCTGGCTGTGTGGGGATTGGCAGGGGGGGAGCAAGAGACAGACCAGACCAGATGGCCCTGGCCTGCAGGAGAGGGGAAAAAAATGGGTGTGAAGATGACAGTGGAGTCAGGATAGTAGGTTGTTCAGAAAAGAAAAATTAACATGGAGAGACTGGAACTTGTTTACGAACAGAATTAATGTATAGAGGAATATTGAAGACCTAGGAAAGATAGGAGTAGAACAAGGTTCCCTGGGAGGGATGATGTACAGAAAATTTTAAAGGCTTGGGTTGCAAAGGGTTTTCAATTGATGGCTTCTATTTTCCCCCAAGAAATAGGAGCTCAGAGAGAAAGGAGGCTGTATGAGGTTTGAGGTGAAAAGAGAACATTTGAAATAGCACCTGGAAAAAATACAAGTGAACTGACAAGGGAAACAAGAAAATTTCAATATTGATTTTTTTCAGTGGAAGTTGCAAGCTGACTTTACAGGGGCCTGGCAGTATCAATCTACCAAGTAATTAATTTTTTTAAGACTATTTATTTATTTGACAGACAGATCACAAGTAGGCAGAGAGGCAGGCAGAGAGAGAGGAGGAGGCAGGTTCCCTGCTGAAAAGAAAGCCCGATGCAGGGCTTGATCCCAGGACCCTGAGATCATGACCTGAGCTGAAGGCAGAGGCTTAACCCACTGAGCCACCCAGGCACCCCAATTAATTAATTTTTATTTGGAAATGCCACCAAGGAAGAATAATGGTGAATGCTTTTTGTAGAAAATGGCAGGAGATGCCCAGATATTGAAACCAGAAAGTACATTGTGGTGAAATTTATATTGATTTTCAGTTTTTTTAAGAAGTGCAGAAAATGAAATTCAACAGAGAATGTTACAGAAGTTCAGAAGTAATTGAGTAAGAATAAATAACAAACTAACCCCATTTTCCCTTAGTAGCAATAGCAGACTGATAGACAAGATGAATACTATAGATAAAATATAGGATATAACGGATAAGGCGTTTATTTGTTAACCTTATATAAATTCTACAAGTGATTGGTCTGCTTTTTATGTTGCTGCAAAAAACAGCTATGACCATTGTTAGTGGCGAGTAAGTTTACAATAAATATTTGTTGAATGAATTAATGAAACTTGTGGTCAGAGATGTGAATGAGCTAGACAGGTATGTAGGTTACTGATATTAAGAGTGTTAGCTATGGAGTCAATGCCAATCTGGAGCAAATCTCTAGTTGTGTGTTCCTTCTGATCTTGTCTTGTACAATGACTAAAAGACGCCATGGTTATACAATCTTTATTTGATACGCAAACAAGATGACCTTGAAATGGAGTAAATAGGAATCTTAAATTTCCACTTTAATTTCAGTACTCAAGTATAGTGTGCAGGAGGCTAACAAAAGGTAAGGTCCTTTGGCACCAAAAGCATATGTGTTAAAATGAATCCAATTATGATTCCATCCCCCCAAAAGTAAATAATGCTTTTATTGAAAGAGGCAGTAGTGTCCTGTGCGCTGGTGTGAACACATTTGGAATATTGTGTTCAGTTTCATGTGCCATTCTGGGAAATCAGACAGAGATTACCTGGAAAATATTAACCAAGACCTCCAAACTGCTGAGGGAAATGAGGATGGTGAGTGTGAAGAATGAGAGGCGTAGGGAGAAAATCACAGCATTGTCAAATATAACAAAAGGAACCATCATTGGTAGGTTGAAGAACTTCCCTCCTAACGGAGGGGGTTGGACACACTGACCTTTAATATATTGTCATACTCTAAGATTCTCTCCCTTGTATGTCCTAAAGGAAACCTGCAGGGTTTTAAAGAAAAATGCTAGTCTTAAACATTTTTATCCATTCTCACTAGAAGGAATATCACAAAAGCAATCAGTTCCTCTTCAATTGAGTCTTTTCAATAAGATATTTTAGTTTCTCAATCTTTTTGAGCCAAACATATTTTTTCTTTATAAATGTTTTTCTGCCTTGCAGGAGAAGGAGAATTACAGCTAACAGATCCAAATTTACTATGTGTAATCTTGTCTTTCCTACATTTATGGAATATGTATATTTTCCTAGAAGATAAATATGCTTTCAACCAAAGTATTTGATGAGGCACTGTACTGTAGATTTTTCATATTTGGTTTTCAGGTTTCTTAAGTGGAAATGTAAGCTATATTTTTTATCCAAATCAATTTGAAACAGTCACTAGTTAATGAGGAATACATATCAGTTCAACTCACAAAAATGGTTCAAATATTCAGGTCAGAATGAATACTACCAAAATTGTGAAATAAAGTTACTGCATTTATTCTAAATACTTTCTAGAGGTCTTCCTTCTTATAAATATATACCCTAAAAATGGAATTAAGCCAGAGTTGATGCTTATGTCTGGCAAGTATTTTTTTATACCACAGATTTTACTAATAATATTACATCAACTGAAATCCCTATATATGCTTTCTGATGTTGTTCCAAACAAGTTATATAGCTTATGCCTTTAAAGAAAAGATTACATTGACTAGAATTAAGATTAGAGAAAAGGGACAATTTCAGACTTACATATCTATAATTACGTTTTGAAATCTCTATGATTTTTAAAGATTCACAGTGAGATTCTGTTAAACGGATTATAGGTATGTTTTTGTCTTAAACCCTTCAGTCTGTTTACACAATTTAAAGGTTAGCTATAAATATACAGAAGTCCCCCCGCCCACCTCCATTTATCTGCACTTTTGCTTTTGTAGTTTCATTTACCTGCAGTAGGCAAGGTCCAAAGGCCGATGCTCCTCCTTCTGATGAGTCATAGGTCAACAGTTGCTCAGCCCTGCTTCGCTATGGGACTCACCTCATTCCCTGACATGGGCATCTTATCCTCTCATAGGATCACAAGAAGAAGGGTGAGTACAGTACAATAAGATGTTTTGGAAGAGAGAGACCACATTCCCTTAACTTTTATTTCAATATATTGTTATAATTGCTTTATGTCATTCATCTCTTACTCTATTTTATTTTTTTAATTTTTTAAATTTAATTTTATCTTTTCAGCGTTCCGAGATCTGCTATTTTATAAATAGAAGTGTATCATAGATATCTATATCTATATCTATATCTCTATATATATGGTATATAGACATATGGTATATATATTCTATATATAGAAGTATATCATAGATATATAAAAATATGGTATATAGGTATATGGTATATAAGTGTGTGTATGTGTGTATATATATATGTGTGTATATATATATATATGTGTATAGGTATATATGGTATATAGGTATATAGTTATATATATATATACACACATAGATAGATAGATATATCCATAGGAAAAAACATGGTATATAGAGGGTTTGGTACTACCCATGGTTTCAGGCAACCACTGGGGGTCCCAGAACCTATCCCCATGGATAACGGGGAGGATGACTATAATCTGAATTAAACCACCACCGTCCATACCTGAACTGTGTTGTCTTGGAAAGAATATGAAGCAAAAATCAAGGCTTAAATTTACTTTCAACATATACTCACTAAACAAATACTTTAGTGTTTACACAGTACTAAATAATGTGGGCCTGGACCATGAAAATTAAATAAATTGCAATTTAAAAATATTTAGATTAAATTGTGTATATATAAACAAGATTTCTAGATTGGTTCTTTTCACTTTCTGTTTTTGACCAGGCAAAACTTTTTATCTTTATTTTTCTTGGACCAGACAGGGATCTTTATGTAGGGAACGTTTAAAATCATTAATGAAAGAAAAGATTATACAATCATTTTTTTAAAAATACTTCTGTCTGAAAAATTGAGAACCAAATGCCAAATGAGTTCAGTTGAATTCAAGAAGGGAAAGGCAAACCGTCACTTGGAAAGTAGTGTTATGGATTAATTTTATCCATATTACTTAACTCTCTCCTGTCATGAAGTTTGTCTCGTATTTTAATTTCTCCTCTGTAATCACATAAGTGCGGTAGCAAGTATCGTGAAAAGGAAAGCACTATATTGGAAATAATACTGGTTTATCAAAGCATTTGATTTCTACTTATCCCCACTATTTCCTGCTATAGTATCCTGAATTAGCCTCTTAAAGACGTAGATTCTTCCATCTCCATAATGGACAATGGTATGTGCTTAGTTTATTTTCCAAGGTTTACGGTAAAGTGGAATTGTAAGTCTACTACAATGGAAATAAATAATACATGTTATGGAAATTATGATATTATGCTAATATCATAAATATGATATCTCACTGTATACTTGCATTTGTATTTTATGCTAATATCATAAATATGATATCTCACTGTATACTTGCATTTGTATATTTTTCCCTAATATGTATACTCACAGAGAGTGTTTTCTGTTTTGCTCCAGATTCCTTTCCTATGTCAAAGTCAGTTCCTCTATCGTATGTGTATAATATTCTTATAAAGTAATGTAAATAATAGAATAGAATTGAATGCATTTTTTTAAATATTAAATTAGGTGTTGGTGGAAAGTCATGTTGTCTTTCCTCTACTTTGTTCATCACTAATGAGTCTCTGTGCCACTGTTTGTGAAGTTACTTGTGCCAAGGCTGGTTTGATTTTTGGTGTAGCATTTTCCTTTGCAAATTTTGGAACTGCTCCAGGCCTGAGCCTGGGTGTTTGAGGAAGAAATGTCAGTGGTCCTCATGGTGTGTGGTCTCCTAATGAGCTATTTCAGGCCTGCATGCTGCTTCCCACACTCTTGCTAACAGTTGGTTTTAACTTCTAGGCAAGATTTGCATTGTCTGTAGCTCAATGGAATTATATACAGAACATATGAATAAGTCATGAAGAGACTTTCTTCAGTAAAGGTTGACATAGAGGGTGTGGATTCTTATTTCAATGAACTTCACAGGAATCAACATTTACTATCTCACGCACAGAACGGTCTTGTGGAAAATACTTTGGATTCGGAATTAAAAGTCGCAGTTAGGTTCTGAGTAGGCATTTTAGACGTGCCATTTGAGATATGTCACAACTTCTCTGACCTCCATTTTTTTAATATTGAGAAGAGGGTAGAACTATATAATTTATAGGTTTCTTCTAAAATTATTGATTCTATAATTCAAATATTCTAGATAAGTTTTTGTCTTTGAAAAGCATTCTGTTGAAATCGATCCAGGCTGGTCTTTCTATCCCAGGTTCAGTACTGATAATGGAGGTTTGGAATTGGCACTGGGTCTCTGTGGGAAAGGGCTATTATTTAGGTAACCTCCCAGATTGAAATCTGACTCTTACTATAATGTGTCGTGCCAAAATAAAAGAAAGGTTATGAAAGGCTCTATGCTGTATGATTATAACAGCTGCTGTTATAAGCATCTTAGAGGAAAGGAGAGAATATATATGTTTTGGTTTTCATGGAAAAAAGAATGATTTACAGCTTGGCTCACCTACTTCATCATCATGCTCAGCATGTAGCTTAAAAATTTACTATCTAGATCAATAAAACACTATTGTCTAGAGAGAATTTAATATACTGCCTTTTTAGCATTTCAGAATGTATGTACATGTATCTACACATGATCTAATGTTTAAAAACGCAGTTATACAGAATGTGGCTATGCCCCAATTCTCCTTCTTCCATTAAATAAGAGCAATAAGTTATTTACTTGACATTTTGATAACGATACTACTCTTTTTTTTTTCTTTTTTTTTGCATCATTCCTCTTTATATCTACTACATAGTCTAAAATCTTTGTGGGTCTTTCAAGATACTCAATTATCTGTATCTATTTCATCTGCACAGCATTTCCCTATGGCTTACCTACCTCTGCTTGTTGTTCCAGTCAGTTCTATTGTCTCCTTTCCTTGTCTGTTCCTTTCCTAATTCCCACCTTCACATCTTTGCCAGGGATGCATTTCTGCTACCTAAAATGGTTATCTTCTTTTTTCCCACACAAACCACACATCTTTTTTAGAGCAATAAATCACTTTACTGTGTTTTAAAAATTAAGTGTTTCCATTACACCAAAAATCAGACAGTATCCAAACATTGAAAAAGCAACAGATGACTTCAGATCTTACTCTCGTTAAGTAGTTAAGTATCGCATTCTGTCAACATTACTTGAGACATTTCTCTGTGCCTGTATATACATATCCTGGCTAGATGAAAATGCCATCAGTAAAGAGTCCTCTATAGTTTAAAAAAATACTAAAACATTACAAAATACAGACTAATTATTTTTTTCAGCATGTTTCCATTTTAGATACCCTGGATTATCCCAGTGTCTTTTAAGTAGCATGCTTCACCTGCTCCTGTTTACCACGGTCTTCCTTCTTTATATCTTCTTATATCTTCTTCTTTATATCTTCTGTTCTTGGAACCCTCACTGCTCTATGACAATGCCTAAACCTTTAGCAGTTACTGCACTCTCGTTTTTGTGTGTTTTTATTTCTGATTGAAATCAAACTAGATTTTAGCTTTCTTGAGATAAGAGCTCTGTCATATTTCTTTGTATTTCTCTCAGTCTCTGCCTTATTCTTGCCTGTGTGTCTCATAGAAACTCAATAAATATCTGTTGGCTGAGCAATTAATAGAACTAAAGAGTATATATAAATTTTGTATTAAATGTTGGTGTGTCATCTCTGCATTCCTTCTACCCCTTTGTTTTGAGTGATAACCATTCAGGCCATTAATGGCTTAATTTGTTGGCATAATATAATCCCATGTGCCTAATAGCTGGTTCCAGAATAGCGGTATAAACTCAGCTGGCCCAATCAGACTAATGCTTAGGATTTTTTCCTCAATAGTTAAAGAAAAGGAATCTTTCTCTTCTTCTGTGGAGATAAGGCTTGAAAATGCTGCAGCCTTGTGCTGCCACTAGGTAGATCAGACTGAAGAAGATGCCAAGGGAAAAAGGAAGTTTGTAACAAGAAGATATAGGTGAACCTGAGCCTCTGGAGACAAGATGAATCTTCTCAGAGGCCCACACCACATCTAAATGTGTCTGTTTCCTGAGTCATTGACCTCACATTGAATTAGATCTTTATGCATTATTGGAAAATTAATTCATCCTCATTGATACTTACATCCTAGTTGATACTTATAAAAAACTTTGCATTAGGTAATTCATAGGAATATAATATAGAAAGATACTTTCCATATTTTTATGTGTTCAAGAGTAAGTTTTGAGAGCCACGCTATAGAAAACGCTATAGAATTTATTCCAGTTCTTCATTCTTGCATTTATGAGGACCTATGAATATGTGTGTGTATATGAAAAAGAGAGAGATTCAAGGGAAACAATACCATCAGCTGTAATTAATTCTTAAAAAAAACATATGTTCTTTGAGAATTTGGTAACCTAATTCTAAGGAATAAAATATTTGAGGTCAGTTATTCAAATGATGGTCTTAAAATGGATTATGTGAAGAATTAATTGATTGGATGATTAAGTATAAATGAAACTTCTGAACTATAATACTGATGTGTATTATTTGGTAAATATTTTGGTGTAAGAAATTGTTTTCTCACTTTGAAATTTCTGCTGTCTGCCAAAGAACAATAGCTTTTTAAGCAGTCAGTCGGAGTGACTGATAGGCAATCTGTTTCTCTGCCTTTCTTTCTCTTGGAAGGTAGGCATTCGACTCCGGGCCAAGCACTTCAGATTTTTATGGGTTGTGAAACTACTTTGTAACTCAACGGTGACATAGTTGGCTTTGGGAAGGGAAAAAAAGGGAAGAGAAGTAGAAATGTGTTCTAAATGTGGTTGACTACTGCTATAGGTTCCTACTAAACATTCGTATATTGTCCAAAAAACCTGAATTTTGGTTTTCAATGTTTTAAAATATAAAATATTATTATCATAATATTAGAACATGTTCTTAGGGCTTTTAATGGTGATCACAGGGCATGTTCTAAATTTGGATCCTAAAAGCTTTTTGAGGGAGCCCATCTCTCCCAGTAGCCCACGGTTCTGGCAGAGTTTTTGTTTGTTTGTTTGTTTTGTTTTTAAATTTATTTACTTATTTTTTAATTTCTTTTTAGCGTAACAGTATTCATTGTTTTTGCACCACACCCAGTGCTCCATGCAATCCGTGCCCTCCTTAATACCCACCACCTGGTACCTCCCACCAACCTCCCACCCCCCCGCCCCTTTAAAACCCTCAGGTTGTTTTTCAGAGTCCATAGTCTCTCATGGTTCACCTCCCCCTTCCAATTTCCCTCAACTCCCTTCTCCTCTCCATCTCCCCATGTCCTCTATGCTATTTGTTATGTTCCACAAATAAGTGAAACCATATGATAATTGACTCTCTCTGCTTGACTTATTTCACTCAGCATCATCTCTTCCAGTCCCGTCCATGTTGCTACAAAAGTTGGGTATTCATCCTTTCTGATGGAGGCATAATACTCCATAGTGTATATGGACCACATCTTCCTTATCCATTCGTCCGTTGAAGGGCATCTTGGTTCTTTCCACAGTTTGGCGACCGTGGCCATTACTGCTATAAACATTGGGGTACAGATGGCCCTTCTTTTCACTACATCTATATCTTTGAGGTAAATACCCAGTAGTGCAATTGCAGGGTCATAGGGAAGCTCTACTTTTAATTTCTTGAGGAATCTCCACACTGTTCTCCAAAGTGGCTGCACCAACTTGCATTCCGACCAACAGTGTAAGAGGCAGAGTTTTAAAGGTAGGGGAAGGTAATTATGGTCCCAGAACTTTATTGCCTGGTACTACTAAAAAGTACTTCTAACAAGAGCAGCTAGATGGCACTATTTTGGATGAAAACATACCTTAATAATTCCTTACAAAGTAAGGTATACATGAAGTAAGAAATTTGGAATGTTGGAAGGAGGGAAAATTTGAGTATAGAAACATTCAACTGATTGATTAACCTCAGTATTTGATATTCATGTTTAGGAGTGTTTTCTTATTGTTGATTTATTCATTGACAATTATTTGATGAAGACACCATGTGAACCAGAAACTCTTCTAAGGGCTGGGTATGAAAGCCACTTCTCTTATGGTGATTGTGGTCCAGTAAGGGATCCAGACAATAAATAAGATAAATACATATAAAACATTAGGTTGATTAGGCAATAGTAAGAACTAAAGGAAAAAAATAAAAGAAGGAAGAGAATTTAAAGTGGTGGTCTGAGTATGGGGTGTGTGTGATATTTTTGGAATACCTCATTAAAAAGTTTCTAAGTGGGGTGCCTGGGTGGCTCAGTGGGTTAAGCCTCTGCTTTCAGCTTGGGTCCTGATCTGAGGGTCCTGGGATCGAGGCCCGCATCAGGCTCTCTACTCAGCGGGGAGCCTACTTCCCTCTCTCTGCCTACTTGTGATCTCTCTCTGTCAAATAAATAGGTGAAATCTTTAAAAAGAAAGAAAGAAAGAAAGAAAGAAAGAAAGAAAGAAAGAAAGAAAGAAAGAAAGAAAGAAAGAAAAGTGTCTGAGTAAGGGTCTGACCAACTGCAGAAAGCAGCAGCAGGAATAACAAGTAGAAGAGCATTTGATGCAAGCAAACAGCATGTGCAAAGGCCCCGTGGCAAGAGCATATTTAACAAGTAAAGCAGAAAAAAAGTAGTATAATAGAAGGTGAGGTCAGAAAGGCAATGGGGACCAAATTTTATAGCTGAGAATTTTAGCTTTTACTCTGAGTAAGTTGAGAAGCTATTGGTTTCTATATAATTGGTTCTGTCATTTTTTAATATGCAAAATAGTATTTTCTATTATCCATAACTTTTCTTTCTTTCTTCTCTGATTTCCCTATGGTGCCTATTATTTTTAACTGGAAACTCAGAATATCACATTTGTATCTCAGGAACTTCTCACATTTCTGTTGATGTTACTTAGAAGGACTGTCTTTTTGTAGCTTTCGGAATTCAGAACAGATGATTTCCTTCTAGAGTGATGAAATTGCTCTATATCTTGATTGGGATGGTAGTTATGTGAATTTAAATATTTATCAAGACTTACTGAAGTGCACATTCAAGATCTATGCATACAAGATATGTAAATTTTTATCTCAATAATAAAAGATTTAAAAAACTAACCTATAAATTTTATGTTATACTTTTTCTGAAAATGTACAATATGTACTGGAAATACTAAAACATTAGCCAAGTATAGAAATGAAACTATTCATTTTCATTAATCCAAATATTTTGTACTTATGCTTAATATTATAAATAAAAATAACATCATTAAATGCCAGTGTACCATCTTACAGTATTGTTACTGGATTTAACTTTTTTTGTCAGAAATAGTATTTTGAAGAGTATCAATATACTCATTTTTACTGGAACTTTTGAAAATATTATTATAAATTTTAAAGCTATAAACTTTTGTTAAAATATAAATATTTTAAAAATTATAAATGTTATATGTATCATAACAAATATTACCTATTAGATTTTTACTTAATAGAACAGCACATACTATATTTCTTTATGATTCTAAAATATGAATCTAAATAATAAATACAATTCCTTTAGGTAGTGGTGTCATTATATTTTTTTCAGTTCTACTTAAAACCATCCCTACCCTCAATTTGGTCTCCATTGTAATTTTAACCAACACTTTACATTTTAGAATAGGTAACTGGGGCCAAAGACACAGTCTCTTAAACTTATGAAACAAATTATTATTATTATTATTATTATTAATCAAAAGAGATTTAACAATTTCACTCTCCCATCACCATGTCTATCATTGCCTACAAATAAAGTCTGATTGATAGCTTTTATGTATTGCAGAATACGGACAGAATACCAACTTTAGTAAGCACAGCATGAGGTTGTGAGATGTTATTTACCTTTCTTTTCCTTGAGATTTTATTTATTTATTTGAGAGAGAAAGAGAGGCCTTGGGGGTGGGTGAGAGGGTGAGAAGCAGAAGGAGAAGGAAAGGGACAAACAGACTCTGCACTGAGTGTGGAGCCCCACATGGGGCTCAATCCCAGGACCCTGAGATCATGACTTGAGCCAAAACCAAGACTGATGCTCAACAGACTGAGCCACCCAGGCACCCCATTATTTCTTTAAATAGGTACAAACCTCACAATAATGTTTCTATAAAATGGCAGAGGAAGCACCTTTTTTGGAATTATCTTGGGAATGAGTGAAAATAAAGTTGTTGACAACTTTTTTTTGACAACTATTTTTATTGAAATTATTTCATATATCATTATTTTACTTAGGTAATTTTTAATGGTACATTTAACTTAGTAAAAGGAAAATCATCTGGAAAGAAATGAAAAATGAACAAAAATAGGAAAAGGAAAGGTATATAGAAAGAAGACCTGATAGAATAAATAAGTTTTATTTTTCAAATGCAGATGACTTTACAATATTATATAGGATAACCAAATTGCTATGAGGGAAAAGAGAATAACCCTTATAAACACATCACACGGGGAACCCGGGTAGCTCAGTGGGTTAAAGCCTTTGCCTTTGGCTCAGGTCATGATCTCAGGGTCCTGGGATCAAGCCCCGCATCGGACTCTCTGCTTGGCGGGGAGCCTGCCTCCCCCTCTCTCTCTGCCTGCCTCTCTTCCTACTTGTGAGCTCTCTCTGTCAAAAAAAAAAAAAAAAACTTTTAAAAAAAAAAAAAAAAAAAAAGCGGGGCACCTGGGTGGCTCAATGGGTTGAGTCTCTGCCTTTGGCTCCGGTCAGGATCCCAAGGTCCTGGGATCAAGCCTCATGTCGGGCTCTTTGCTTGTCGCATCCGGCGGGGAGCCTGCTTCCTCCTCTATCTCTGCCTGCCTCTCTGCCTATTTGTGATCTCTGTCTGTCAAACAAATAAATAAAATCTTAAAAAAAAAAAAAAAGCACATCACAATAGGAACTGCATTCTCCAAATTTCCATGAGTCCTATGTCCTAGAATATCTTAGGATCATTTCAGACTTCTTATTCTTTAGAAAGCATATCATAAATTCTATGTCATAATTTTAAATAAATTAATTGCCATATGCACAAAAGTAAGCTTTCAACTTGAAGCAATGGACTTTGTTACTTATAAAGAAAATCCTTTTTAGCTTTAATAGTGATATGACTACCCATTTTTCTCTGCTAAAGAACATTCAAAATTATTAAGTTATGAAAAGCCTACAGTCATCTGTTTGGATGTTTTGAGCATTGCCATATCTGGTGTGTTTTCTTTAAAGTAAGTGATATATTTTTCATAAGGTCCATATTCCTGGATGGTACCAAAGTACGTGCCCTATTTACATTTAAATTGCATGTACATTTGATTTTCTACAGCCTTAGCAACCATTATCATCTTTTAATCCAGAGTATTTTCATCTTGTTAGAAAACTGATACTTTCAGTGAATAATTTTATCTGAGAATTTTGTTTAGTTTCTCACACTTTATTATGAAATAAACCCAACTTATGAAATAACACTGACTTTTCCAAGAACATTATGCACTGTTTATTGCAAATATCTTCCCATTTTAAGCTCATATCAAGTAAGATAAAAGGACAAGAAAACAGAAAGTAAGGTTGTACGCATGAAAGTCACATTTTCTGACAGATTTTTAACTTCACTTCTTAATCTTAATGTGAGGTAAATGGTAATGATCCTCAGTGCAGGTATTATGTTACCATTTGTGTGCATTCTTTTCCTGGTTAATGTTGGAAAGCATTAATGATAATGCTAATCTGTAGCTGAGGGGGGTTTCATAATGAACACAGGGTGTTTGGAGCTCAGTTGTAAATCTCATACAAGAGAGAGCTCCTCAGTTGGCCAGTGACCCTTTCTTCAGACTTAGATTGTCTGTTTCAACATTTCCAAACATTTTATTAAAGGTGGTATCTTTAATGATGCTGTTTGTCTAATGTGGACAGATGCTGGGAAAAGAAAAAAAAAAAAGTGATCTCAATCAGTCTGTCCCTCAAGCCTCGCTTGGAAAATTAAAGGAATTGTGTCATATTAGTGGATATTAAATTTGACATCATTCGGTTTTCTAAGGATATTAGTGTGAAGAATGGCATTTTTATTTTTCAGTGATTTTGGAGTAATTATGATTGTTTGGCAGTTCAGTTATATTATAGCTGGTAGTGCTATTGTGGACAATTTATCAAAGATTTATAAGCAATTTTAATATCTTGGAAATCAAAAAATACTAAGGTTTTGTAAGTGCAATGCTCATCAGTTAACAACTATCATTAAATAACTGACCATTGACCTTGGATATACCCAGCTGTTTTCAGATGTATTATTATATAAAGAGAGCCAACAGAGAAATCAGTTGAGAACATAAACTTCAGAATGAAACTATTTCATTTTATTTTCTAAAAGAAACACTTCTTGGTTATGTAACTTTGATCAACTACCCTATCATCTCTATGTCTCAGTGTGTTCATCTATAAAATAAATAATTGTAGCCAATTCTGAAGTTTGTTATGAAGACTAAATTAAATGATGGAAGAATTACTATATAAAGCATACAATGTAATGGCCATAAATTATTATTAAATAAATAGCATATATTTTTGTATTCCTTAATACTTTAAAAGAATAAACTTCATATTCATTTATCTTGGTAGTTTTGAGACAGATATTAAATAAATAGTTGCATACTTTTATTCCTGAACACCTAACATGAATAAACTTTATATCCATCCATCATCATAGTTTTTAGACAGATATATAGCTTGGATTAACTCTAATAATTTAGTCTCAATGATTTATGTCCTTCAAAATTAAATTATGTTTCAAGAGTGACTTTAGGAAGCATTTATCCTTCCAAGATTCCTGGAAACATCTGTTATAATAAAAACTGAGATAAATCCCCCTTTCTCTCCCTAATTTCCTCTTTACCAGTACTATTACCATTCTACAAGTTTTACATATAAAATCTATTAATTTGATATTATATATGATATATTTATTTAAAGACTGAATTGAATTATGTAATTAATCATCTATATGTGTTTATGGTATCTAATTATTTAAATTATTATTTAAAACATAAATTGAATTTTCTATATGCTTACACAAACACCAATAAAGTACAATCGTATTGACTTTTGCTATGTGTGTAGCCAAGTACTGAAACACTCCAGTAAAACTTTAATACATGATTTCCTTTTAAGATTTTATTTATTTATTTGACAGAGAGGAAGACACAGTGAGAGAGGGAGCACAAGCAGGGGGAGTGAGAGAGTGAGAAGCAGGCTTCCCATGGAGCAGGAAGCCTGATGCAGCACCCGATCCCAGAGTCCTAGGATCATGACCTTGAGCCGAAGGCAGAAGCTTAATGACTGAGCCACCCAAGCACCATAATACATGATTTTTATGTGAAATATGATTTAACTACTGTGAATGAATTTTCCTAATATTTGGTTCTTCAAAAGATTTTGATTTACTGGAAGATTAGTCATCATCAACAGTAGGTTCAGAGGTACCTTCAGAAGGAATTCTGCTCCTGAGGAAGCTGTTTTCCTTTCTAGCATATTCCCTGAACTTGAAACTGCTTAATAATGAAGAGCTTACAGACTTTTACCAGGTCATTCTGATGTTCGAAGTCATCCTTCTGCGAAGTCTGATTTTTGTCTAGCCAGCTGGTAATTTAATGCACTTGTCAAACATCTTTTGCTGATTCTTATCATTCGTCTTTCCTGGAGGGTTCTCATCTTCTCCTGTGGCCTTCATATTAAACGTTTAAGATTCAATTTAGGCCTCCGACGGCATCTTTTTTCTGGACTTCTCATCTTCATTGGCTGTATTTCTTAACCTCCTTGACTATCTGTTCACTATTGCCTTTACTCAAACAGCCTTTGTCAAGAGTGATTATAATTCTTTCTTTATTTACTATAACCTGATCCACCATGGACACCTTTAAGGTTATCTATCATAGGCATTAGCACCAAAGGTGATTTCGATCTGTGGAATGCCACATGGCTCATGGGAATGCGTGGGATGTCAAACTTTCCAGGCAAGGTTTTTCTTTATCATTGCCTTCCCATCTTCATAAAGCCAAATGGTTATGAGAATGGGAAATAAAGTCTATGTCTTTTTTTTTTTTTTTGTGGAAAAGGGGGTATTATGTTTGATAAGAACAATTGTGCCTTTATTATCACTTTTAATACCAAGGAAGCCATGAGTAACATTTGGAGACAAAAAATATTAACATTTTCTGATTTGTCTCCTGATGTATTGGCTTCCTGGGCAGCTGCTCCATCAACAATGGTCATTGGGGTTTATGATCTTGTTTGATCATCTGTCGTTGAAGAAGTCCTTCAGAAGCTTCTGAGATTTGGGGACATATATAGTGCCTCAACAATGACTTGTCAAATATAGAGCTTTCTTTGTAGTGACCAAGGTGGCAGATTTCATGTCAGCTCAGTTCTTCAAAATGTGCATAAGTAGTTTAGATTTATTCATAGATGAACACTATCTCAATACTGGTCTGAATGTTACTTAAGGACTTTAGCATATTCATGCGTTGTATAGAGGGCAGTTATACTTTTGGCTCCCTGATACCCTTTTAAGCTTGCACTTGAATTTGGTGATGAAATAGACCATTTACTTGTCCACTCGAGAATGTATCTAGTTGTAGATTAGATTTTAAATATTTCAAACTTATTTGGGAGGATGAACATGTAAAGATGCTACTTTCCAGGTCAAAGATCAGCATACTTTTTTGGGCCTCAATATCTTATCCAAACCATAAGCAATACCAGTTGACAGTTGGCTCATTGATTATTTCAATTACACTGAAACTAACAAGCCTGCAAGTGTCTTCATCATATCAGGAATCACTGAAGTAAGTGATTTTGTGATGACTATGATAGGGTATGGGAGTTTTCTTCAAGTTTGTTAAAACCATAGAAATTGGGGTGCCTGGTGGCTCAGTGGGTGAAAGCCTCTGCCTTCAGCTCGGGTCGTGATCCCAGGGTCCTGGGATCGAGCTCTGCATCAGGCATTCTGCTCAGCAGGGCCTGCTTCCCCCTTTCTCTCTGCCTGCCTCTCTGCCTACTTGAAATCTCTGTCAAATGGATAAATAAAATCTTAAAAAAAAAAAAACACCACCAACAACAACAAAAACCATAGAAATTAACTTCTCTAGAGAGATGCTTTAGTTATCTCCTTTGCCCTGCACCTAGACCTGATCATATTACATATCATTCACCATCATGAAGGGCTAGTCCTTCTTAATTGAATAAGAAATCATGTAACTAAGTCTATACTTAAATGTATGCTTGGCATCAGAAATTCTGTTGGTGGAATCATTGCAATAAGATTCTTTCCAGCAATACTAATCATTCTCTGTCAGTGAGGCTATATGACTTAGAATTGTCTCATTTCCCTGTTCATTGGCAATGATCCTCACTTTTCTACATTGGAAGACACCTATCCAGAAATAGATGATTCTGAGATTATTGTCAACTGCTGACATCTTTACTGTAGTTGCCAAGACTTGGCTCACAGGAGAAAGATGTAGAAAATACACCGGAACTAATATCATGTTCAGTTCATTGAAGATGATTTTAAAATATAAAATGAAAATGACATTCAAGGGGCGCCTGGGTGGCTCATTTGGTTAAGCATCTGCCTTTGGCTCACGTCATGATCCTAGGGTCCTGGGATTGAGCCATGTGTCAGGCTTTCTGCTCAGTGTGTTTTTGTCGGGAGGGGGGAGGTCTCCTTCTCCCTCTGCGCCCCCCAACTCCTGCTCTTTCTCTCAAATAAATACATAAAATCTTAAAAAAAAAAAAAAGAAAGAAAAGAAAAGACATTCAAGGGCAAGCTTTTCAAACTGTTACCAGATTCTTGAATTATACTAAACCCTATTCCAATGAAGAAGGTAAGTGTAAAGGACTATGTTTCTACTAGGCTGGGAAAGGAGATGGAGGCGAGAGTGTCTCCTATTCACAGAAGTAGTGTGAGGGCCTAAGGACAAGTCATAAAGTCATGCCCTGACAGCATCATGGGTCAAAATAGGTGGAACAAAAGTGCAAGGATGTCTTAAGTGAAATGAAGCAGGACAAGTGATAGTGCTTTGTAACCTTGGAAACAGAATCAGGGAATATAGAAGACCAGATTAAAAGCGATAAATTGTGAAAAGCTTGATAACTATTGAGCTGGACATCTCTGTGATTTTATATATACTACTAGTATACTTGAATCTGTGGATTACACCAATGACAGAGTTGTCATCCAACTGATGATTACAGAATTCCTATTACTGAGAATCGGTTCCCTTTGAGGCACTGTACTTCATCTTTATAAACATTTTCAAATGATGTGGGTTAAATACCCTCATTAGCAAATTTCTTCTTCCATAAATTTGAGATTCTTTCTCAATATTCTTTTTTAAATGGAGAATCCATTATTAAACTGCTCTAGGAATTTTCTACCCAATATATTATAGATCGTGATCTCAACTCACTTCTAATGGATCTGTACTTAAAAAAATATATCATGTTTTATTTATTTATCGGAGAGAGAGAAAGAGAGCACAAGCTCACAAATGAGCAGGGGGAAAAGCAAAGGGAATCTCATGCAGACCCCACACTGAGAGAGACTGACTCAGGGCTTGATCTCACAACTCTGAGACCATGACCTGAGCCAAAATCGAGTCTGAGACTGAATTGACTGAGCCACCTAGGTGCCTCATGGATTTTTGCTTTTAATAAATTGCAACAAATATCAGGTATTTTGGTGGTTACTTTACTATCTAACATTCCTATCAGTTCTGTTGCTTTCCTCCTCCTCCTTCTCCTCCTCCTTTTACTCCTGCTGAGCTATGCACATGTTCCCATTTGTAGTTATACTCATGATACTATTTTTCAGTGTGTGGGTTCATGCTCAGAATAACATACAATGAAAAATATTTTTGTACTTCAAACTTAAAATATTCCTTAGTTGTTATTCTTCAAAAGCTAAGAGTGATATTTCCCAATGTGCTGAACATGAAAACCTGTATTAATAACATCTGATTGGACAGTATTTTCAGGACAGCATTCTGAAAAATTATGCTCTATCCTATCACATATATACTTTAAGTTTGGGCTATATCATTCAACCTCTTTACAATCTAGTCCAAAGTTATGTCAATGACATAAAAGCATTCTATACCTCTAGGACTCCTTCTGAATTCACAGCAATTCTGGCCTCCCTGTTTATACTCAAGTTTTTTTGGCAGAGTCATCATTAAAGACTCTGTCAGATGTCTTATGTAAGTCCTGTGCACCATTCTAGTATTCCTGTTAAATAAATATCCATAGTTTACTAAAAATTATTGTCAGAATTATTCCATGATGATGAAACTAACTTTAGATATTTTGTTCATTGAATTTACTAGTGTCCCATCTTTTTCTGAAGATTCTTTGAAGTTGTAGTTATTTTTAAACTGAATTTTTAATTATTTAACTTATTTGATGATCTCTGAGGATGGTGTTATTCTTTTGTTTGTTTGCTTGATTGTTTTTTTAAAAGGCCACATATTCATTGACATTCTTTCTGTTGAGAACTGGAGAGTCTATGTCTCCTACCTTTAAATCTGAGTGGGCTGGTGGCAGTTTCAATCAATAGAATAAAAGAGAAGTCATATTAGATCTCTTTTGAAGGTGTTTTAACAATCAGTATGTTGTACTCAGAAAAAAAAGGATGAGAAAGAAAGGAAGGAAGGGAGGGAGAGAGGAAGGGAGGAAAGAAGGAAGGAGGGAAGGAAGAAAAGAAAAAAAACAAAGCAAAGAAGGGAAGGATTATAAAGAAGTAGTTAACATTTATTGCACACCTACTGGATGTCAGATATTATAAGCATTTTTAATAAGCGATTCATTTTTTCCTTTAAAAAAGCCCCAAACAAACAAAAACATGTGATTTCCTCCTGCTTCACTTAGAATACTCACCATGAGGAAAATCAGTTGCTGTGTAATAACTTCAAACGCTTGAGACCAACAGGCTGGAGAGAGTACACGTAGGTGGTCCTGTTGAGAGTCATTCTCAGGGTCCAGTATTCCAGCCATCCCTACCAAAATGCCAAGCATTTGATGGATACCATCTTCAAGCCTATAGACTATCCCAGCTACCAGCTAGGTACCATTGAGTGGCCTTAGTTGAAGCCATAAGCAAAAGAATCACCCCAATCCCCGACTTGCAAAATTCATGTGACATTATAAATTACTTATTGTTTTAAGCTACTGAGTTTGGGGGTAAGTTGGTAGACAGTAATAGTAACTAAAAGATGGAGGATGCCATTTTTCTCCTTTTTTCGAAGTAATGAATATAGCACTAGACAATTTGGGAGGCAGAATACAAGTACTATTAATTGATAAATGCTTTCCTTCCACCTAAATTCTTGTCTTTTTGTGTGGTGTTGCTGGAGCAATTCTTTATTTTTATTTTGATATTATTTTAAGAGCTAAAAATATAATCAAATTGAATTTTGAGATTTTGGATATTTACAAAGAATTATCCCAAGAAACATAATACTGTCAATTTTGTAGATATAGTGGATCAAATATTAATACTTTCCACTATGGATATCCTGTGTGTAATGAATAAAATATGAACTGTGATATTATAGGTATAAATATTTTAATTGGTAATATTTATCAATTTTTTTAATCAATCTTATAAGATTGATCACATTGAGATCTCAGAGACTTTTCTGTCAAGAAATTGGAACTTTGCTGTATTCCTAGATTAGGTGAACCATCTTGAAATATAATTGAGTTACCTAGTCAAATACTGAGAGTTATTGTCTGGCAACAGAGATGATTGGAACAAGTCAATGCAGTCTGATAGCTTGATATTCTTTTATGCTTATTGATAAACTTTATAGACTGTGGGGATATCAGAGCAGTAGTTGTGCCAGTTTTAGTTTAAAGCAAATATGTTTAGATAAATAGTAATTTGTATTTTTCAAAAAACCTATTATTTCCTCTCCCACAATTCAGTTACCGGCCAGAAGGAAACAGGATGGCTCTACATAATAGAGTTTGGAGCTCAGAATGTTCAGTATGACCCTATATAAGCTAATTTCTTAAATTCTATATTAGATTTATACGTTTTCACCTTCTCAAAAGACTTGTTCTAGCAGTTGTTCCTTCTCCTGAAACTGAATATTTTCCTTCTCTCCTAAATCAGCCTAAACAGTATGCAATATAAGGAAAAAACTTCCATTATAAAAATAAAAACAAAAACAAAAGATACTCTGCCTTTATGCCACATCTTCATCTGGCGATTTTCCACTCTTCTACTCCCCTTTAAAACAATGCTGTCTGTTTCAAGCTCCTCTCTTCTTGTTCTCTTTGAAGACTGCAATCAGCTGAGTATGTGCTCCACTTTCCTGAAACTGTCCTCAAGATCACCATTGACCTTCACAATGCTAAAGTCAATGATCACTTTTCATTCTTCATCTTACTCTTCCTATCAGCAGCAATTGATGTAGCTGATTGCTTTTTCCTATTGAGTCTTTTTTTTTTTAAACTTGCCTTTATGGAATCTACAACCTCTTGGTTTTCCGCTCACCTCTTTGGCTACTTATTTTCAATCTCTTTTGTTTAACTTCTAATTATTACACCTCTTTCCTCCAACATCTTCCCTTCTCTATTGGCTCTTAAATGACTTCTAATATGATTTCAGTATTGATGAATCCCAAAATTTATACCTTCAACTAGATCTCTCCTATGAACTCCAGAGTTGTATATCCAGTTGCTTACTCAACATTAAAGCTGGATGTCCCCCCAAATTCTTTATCTTATCAAGTCTAAAACTTAACCCTTGACTCCCTTACCTTTTCTCTCTTTCATTTTTATATATTAGTAACTTGTATTTTATTGAAGAAAGTTTATCTCAGGGTGCTGTTCATTGATTTGGAAATTGCAAAGATTGAATGACTTTTACTTTGCAGATGGCAATGATATTCTACCAACAGTAACCCTTTTGTGTATATGTAATCCCTAGTTTTCCTCTGTCTATATGAGAGAGAGTGAAAAAAAAATTCTGGTCCAAAAATATTACATGCATATATTTTGTAAATTATGGAAGACTTATAGATGATTTTATTTGATGATTTCTAAAATATTAAAGATTGGAAAAATTACTTTTAGACTCGTATTTTTCAATAACACTAAGTCATATGATTTCTCCAGGGTCACTAGTGTTTTGTCAGTGGAAAGATTAAATCCATTTCCTTTTAATCCTAAATCTGTGCTTTTTTTTTTTTTAATAAAAACCACTTTCATCAATTTGAATATTGAATTACCAATGCATAGTAATTTCAGGGACTTGACAAAATTCTCATAAACTTTTAAAAAATTTTTTACTGTGCAGATGATCATTTCTCAGAAAAAGAGGTTAGTATGACCTAATTTGCATATATTTATTTATATTTGGGGGAGTTCATTTTTTAATTTTTGAAACTTTTTTTTTTTAACATTTTATTTATTTGAGAATGAGAGAGAGCATGAATGAAAAAGAGCATGGGTGGGGAAATGTGGAGGGACAAGCAGACTCCCCACTGAGCAGGGAACCCCATTCAGGGCTCTGTTTCCACCCTGGGATCATGACATGAGGTGAAGGCAGGTGCTTAACCAATGAGCCACCCAGGCACCCCTGAGGGAGTTCATATTGACTGCTAGAGATCACAGTCTGTTCTAAATGTTCATAGTCCATCCATTTGAAAATACATTCCAGAATTTTCCCAAAGATCAACTTCAAGTTTATCAATTGATAATGGTTGTAATCCACTTTTTAAAATTTTCATAAATGTTTAAATACAAAATTCTCATGTATGTTGTATCTGTTTCCTCTACGTCTAAAAATTCTATTGTCTTAATCTATTTGTATATTTCTACATCTAAGCTAACTCTTTCAATTACTGGAGTATGATCTAATAATATGTAGGGTCATTACTTACTCACTGGACTGCTTTAAAAATCATTGGTTCCTGTTGAACATTTTCTTTTCTGAATAAATGCTGAAAGCAGCTGTCAAGTCACATAAAAAGTTCTATTGGGAATAAAATTGGGTTTTGCACTGAATTTATATTTTAATTTGTAGAGATTTGACAGCTTTTCTCAACCAGAAGATGATCTATTTCTCTATTTATCCAAGCATTTGAGCTTGTATTTATAGTTTTTAAATAATTTTTATAGTTTTCATGGTGCTTATAATTTCCATAACATTGTTTAACTTATTTTATATTAAGCTTAGTACCCCCCTTCCTTTTTTTCAGAATATTGATTGCTGAGGTAAATGGGGTTATTTCATCACATTATCCAATTAGTTTTGCTGTACCAAAGGAAATTATGAATTTGTATATGTTGATCTAATATCTGATCACTTTCCTAAACTAAAGTCCTACAAGTTTTTCATTTAGTTATCTTAAGATTTCTAGGCAGACAATTTTAACACAAATATGGTTTTGCCTCCTTCCTTGTTTGATTTTTATTTTTTGTCTTATTGCATTGTTTCAATTGTCTAGCTTAGTCATATAGTACCAATTGAATTTTGTCTATTCCTGACTTTAATGGAAAAGTTTAAAATATTGCACCATTATGTGTGATGGTCTATGGGTTTCTTGTAGATTGCCTTTATCAAGTTAAATTTTATTCCTCTATGTTTTTTAATCTTTCTCTCATAATTTTCCTGTCATTTTTATTATGTACCTTCTCAGAGGTACATATCAATTGTTAATTCATCAAATCAATTGAGCTTCAGCTCAATTTCATAATTTATTAAATTGATTTCCAACTGTGTTCAATCCTCTTCTGCACTGTTAATTTTGATTTTAATTTTATAAATAATTACTTTATTATCCAAGAAATCTTTATTCTTTCTTTTTTATAACAATATGAATCTTCTTTTTAAAAAAGTATTCTGGAGTCTCAGCAAGGATTCTTATCATATTTATATTAATAGCTTTATTTAAATTTTTCTAACATCTTCTACTCTAGATTCTTGTATTTTGTTGAGTTTGATGCCTTTTTTCACAATGTTACTTTTTCCCAAATGTTGATGATTTTTTGGTTGTTGTTATCTTCAACATTAAGTACCTAAATGATAAATAATGATTTCTTCTAAGTAAAATGTCTTTTTGAGGGTGAATGCAGGTTTTTACTATGAGCATTTTGATTCATCCAGTTTCAACAGCACATACTCTCTGTTCTTTGTGATGATGAGCTGGTAGCATAACTTTCCTGGGCTTCAGCTTCTCATTGGCAATATGAAAATAATACCTATTCATCAATATATAAGAAAAATAATGTATATAACTAAGTAAACTTGGAGATAAGCACCCAATAAATGGAATGAGATAGGAAAAGTTGAATTCTACTGTTTTTAAAATACAGTATCAACTACATTATTGGGATTAATGCTGAAAAATATTTCTTCTATTTAGGAAATAGAATGGGTGCCATGACCCTATATGATACTGTGAAACACTTTTCTGAATGATGTCAGGTTTTCATCCCTACTGTTATAAGGCGTACTATACTATAGCACTTAAGAAACTGTATGATTTTGTTTGTTTGTTTTATTTAGTTTTGTTTTGGCAATGATTTATTATATGCTTACACTATATCAAGCATTGTTCTCATCACCTCAGATATATTACCTTTTGTAATCCTTATAAAAACCATATAATATAGGAACTATTATTGACCCTGACTTACAGATGAAGAACCTGAGGCAGAGGGTTTAAATAATTGGACCATTACCACATTTTAGCTACTGATAGTGTGCTGTTATCCACTATATCATCTGCCCAAATTATGAAATGAGATATTTATAAATCACTTTGAGCTAAGACTAGCTCACATATGACCATAGTATTATTGCCAATAACAATAATAATAATAGCTATAGTAAATATTCACTTATTTAGTAACATGCCTGTCTTCCTTCTACACTCCACTGACTATAGGTATACCATATTCATCATGGCGTCCCCAGAATATAGTTCAATAGATGGTAGTATATATTAGTTGAATGAGTGGCTACTCAGGTGAGGAATCTGTGATAAGTTAGTGGATTGATTTGGCACAGTACCTCTAAACTTTCAAAGAGACACCGCTGGAATTATAGTAAATATGTGAAAAAGCAACCTTACAAAGACAGAGAGATTGCCAAAATAGAAAACAGAATGTCAAAGGTAAAAAGAATGGCTGTAAATAGCAGTTTATTTGGGATGCCAGAAAAAGTTGAAAGCTAACCTCTTACAAATGGACAAAGGGGAAAGGGCAGATGGAAAACTGGGAGGCCAGCCAATGCCTGTCACAGATCCTAAATAGCTGTCAGAAAACAGAAGAACCAGCATCTTGGACACAGGATGGTTGATAGGTTGAAAAAGTTGGATACACTGGAAGTTTCTAAAAGTTAGATCTATAGATCTTTAGGCCACTCTCACTCCCAGACAGCTAGCTCTGAGCCACATGTGTAGGTTAGAGAATTATATTCTGAAGGGTTTGAACCTGAAGGATTTGAGATTTGGGGAGGACTCAGTTAAATTCTTCCTGTGGTGAGTATCAGAAGGCAGACTTACAGCCCCATTCTAGAGATAGAAGATATTTATTTGGTAAGTTAACTCTCCAAGAGACAATACAAGGAGATACTGCCAGTTGTGATTCCCCAAGAGTCATGGTTTAAATTTTGCTGAACTTCTCTACAAAGAAACTCATGGTTCTATAAACCTGTCTTTTAGATGCAGAAGTTTGTATTTGCTTTTATTTGTATTTGCTTGTTATCCTATTCTTAGAAAAGTGAGAACCAAAAAGTGCAAGATTTTTGAGGAAAGTTTCAAACATGAAAGATAACCAAACCAAAACAAACTAATAAATAAAGAGTAGTCAGTGATAATTGTGATATTTCAAGGAGAGGAATTAAACCTAAAAACAGACACATTCAGAGATATTGGAAGAAAAAAGGGAAATATTGTGCCATGAAATTAAAACAAGATTTATAAATACTTTATAAAAGAAACATTCATGTAATTAGTTATGTGCCTATGTTATATATATTTATATATGTATTATGTGTATATATATTAGTTATATATAATTTTTCATATAAATTAAACTCATAGAAAAATCAATAAAAGATTTAGGTGGTAAATTTAAGGTAAACTCACTGAAGTTGAACAGAAAGAAAATGAAATTTAAATATGGATTGAAGAGATAAATTAGAAGATCCATCCAAATCATCGCTATCTCAAAGTGGGAATTTCCATAAGAAAGAGGAACCAAGAGGAAGAAATTATATAAAAATTATGAAAGAAAAATTTTCAAAGTAGTCACAGACATGATTTTTCATATGGGAAGGGCATCAAGTGTCCATCATAATGAATGAACAATGACGCAATATTAAATCATAAATCACTAAGACTAGGGATAAAAATCTTTAAGGAGGAAAAACAAGTGACAGCCAACCACAAGTCAGAATGGTAGCGAACACTCGATGCCTAGAATATGATGCCTAGACTCTAGAACAGAGAGCACAGACTTCATGTTTCTAATAGAAAATGATTTTAAACTTACAATTATATATGAAGTCAACCATAAATCAAATGTGAGGGTTAAAGACATTTCTCAGAAGACAAAGACAGTAAATATTAGCCTTGAATGTACTCTGACTCAAGGAGCTACCAGAGAATGTGCATCACCAACATGAGAGATAAAATGAAAACATAATCTGGGGTCTGGGAAAGAGGGGACACACCCCAGGAAAAAAGTAATAAAATCACAGAATATGACACAGAGTGGGACTAGTAAGACACCTGTTGAAGATATAGTGGGAAATGGGGGACTCTGGAAATTAGATTTTTATAATAAAAATGCATAGATATATAAGTAAATAAACAAAATATCTATTCTAGCCATATTGAAAATTTTGCATGTATTTCAGAGATACTAGTGTAGATTCCTCTTATGTGCATAGAAAATTTAAGCAGAGAAACACAATATTTAATCCAAGTACCAAGAACAAAATAATGTGTAATGCACAAAAATGGTTCAACTGCATATAAATTCTAAGTAGCCATAAAAAGGTAAGTAGAGAGTACTGATTTGACCAAAAATGAATTGGGATATATAAATATATATCTCCATATACACACATACACACACATATACATGCACATTTTATATATTATATGAGGGAAAGAAAAAAAAGATACGTGTGTGTGTGTGCGTGTGTGTGTGTGTGTGTACTTAGATACATGTAATTTAAATGCTTGATTTCTTTAGGATGCCAATTGATACAATCTAAAAGTGATAAATCAAGACATAGACATGTAACTTTGTGTAACTGACTTATTAAACTACAAATATGTATTACTTTGCTAGAACTAAAACTGAAATTACAAAAAGAATAGCCAAGCAATCTCAACAAAGAAGAACAAAGGGCAAAGTCACAGTTTGTGATTTCACAATTTACATGCTACAGCGCATAAGACAGCATGATGCTGGCATAAGGATAGATCAGTGCAGTAGAATTGAGATTCTAGAAATAACTTGTAACACTTATGGTCAGGTTACAAAGAGGCCAAGACCTAACAGTGGGAAAGGAGTTGTTTTCTCAACAAATGGTTCTGGGATGATAGTATATAAACATGCAAAGTTATGAATTTTGTTTCCACCTCAAATTATAGAAGAAAAACATATTCCAAGTGCTGAGAGGGAAGGACTGCCAACCAAGATTTCTATGTTTAACAAAAAGATTCTTCAAAATAAAGAAGAAATTAAGATGTTCCAAGGTAAATAAAAACTTAGAATGTTCATTGGTGGCAGATTACCCTACCAAATATACGAAGGGTGTGATTCAGAATGAAATAAAAGGGCACTAGAAACTAACTTGAATCCAAAGAAGGAAATAAAGAGCACCGGTAAAATTATGTAGCTACATAGAAAAAATGAGTATACATGTATTTTTGTTTAAAGCACCTCTTCTTCTATCCTATTTAAGAGACAGATATACAAAGTAATTACTAAAAAACCATGTTGATGGGCTTGTAATCTATAAAGCTATGGTTTGTATGACAATAACAGTATAGAGAGGGGAGAGTAACAAACTATATTGTAGCTAAGGGTTTTCACACTATTGAAATTAAGTTGTTATCAGTCTAAACTATATAGTTTTAAGTTAAGATAATTATCATTCCTAGGGCAGCCACTAAGAAAATAACTCAAAAACATTTAAAGAAACAAGAGAAATAAAATGTTATACAAAAGAAGGCATTAAATGGTTTAGAAACAAAGGAGACATAAGGCACACACACACACACACACACACACACACACAAAATGAATAGCAAATGTTGGGCCCAAGTCCTAATTTGTTTTTAAAGATTTTATTGATTTATTTGACAGAGAGAGAGATCACAAGTAGGTAGAGAGGCAGGCAGAGAGAGCAGGGGAAGCAGGCTCCCCGCTGAGCAGGGAGCCCAAAGCTGTGCCCGATCCCAGGACCCTGAGATCATGACCTGAACCGAAGGCAGAGGCTTAACCCACTGAGCCACCCAGGCGCCACCCCCAAGTCCTAATTTATCAGTACTTGCATTAAATGTAAGGGACTAAACACTCCAAAGGGCAGAGACTGACAGAATGACCCATAGTCAGTTGCCTTCAAGACACACACTTTAGGTTCAATGACACAGACTTGAAGTGAAAGGATAAATACCATGAATAGTAAATAGTAAAGAATACCATGCATCAGTATCCAAGGAGAGCTGAAGTAGCTGTACTAATACAAGGCAAAAGAAACTAAAAACAAAAATTATTACTAGAGGGAAAAAAGGACATTTCAAATAATAAGAGTCAATCCATCAGGATGACATAATTATAAACACATGTAAACTAGCAATAGTGCCCCACAATATGGAAATCAAAAACTGACAGAATTGAAGGGACACTTGGATAATTCAACAATAGATACAAGTTTCAATACTGCATTTTTAAGAATAGATCAAACAACTAGTCAGGAGTTTGAGGGGGAAATAGGAGTTTTAAAAATAGTGTAAACCAAGCAGACCTAACAGATATTTATGGAAGACTCCATGCAAAAACAGCAGAACATAAATTTTTCTAAAATATATAGCAAACATTTTCCAGGATAGGTCATAAGTTAGACCATAAAACAAGCCTCAATAAAACACTGAAATCACACAAAGGCTGTTTTCTTACTATAATTTAATTAGAAATCAAAGGAAGTTTATAAATATGTTGAAATTACATAAGAACTCCTAATTAACAAATGGATTAAAGAAGAAATCACAGGGAAATTATAAAATATTTTGAGATGCCTAAAAATGAACAATACCATCCAAAACTTACAGAATGCAACAAAATTCAATGCTTAGGGGGAATGTAATCATTGTTATGGTTTATTCTAAAAAAGATCTCATATCTATTACCTAAACTTCCACCTTAAGAAAGCAGATTTTTTTTTTTAAGGGAAAACTAAGAATGCCTGGGTAGCTCAGTCAGTCAAGCATCTGCCTTCTGCTCAATTCATGGTCCCAGAATCCTGGGATCAAGTCCCACATTGGGCTCCCTGCTCAGTGAGGAGTCTGCTTCTCCTTCTGCCTACTGTTCTCCCTACTTGTGCTCTCTCACTCTCTGACAAATAAGTAAATATATAAAATCTTAAAAAATAAAAATAAAGAGAAATCTTGCCACAAAGCAAGCAGAAGGAAGGAAATAATATTTGATTGGAAATAAATGAATTAGAGAAGAGAAAAACCATAGAGAAAATCGACAAATCCAAAAGTTGGTTCTTTGAAAAGATCAACAAAGTTGACAAAATTTGGATTAGACTTGATTAAGAAAGTAAGAGAGAAGTCTCTAATTACTAATTCAGGAACGAAGGAGGAGACATTACTACTGATGTTACAAAACTAAAAAGTTTCCTAGAGGAACATAATGAGTAAGTGTACATCAACAAAAAAGACAATCTACCTGAAAAGGACAAATTCCTTGGAAGATATAAGCTGCTGAAACTGAGTCAAGAAGAAATAAGCAGTTTGAACAGACCTACAACAATTTCATGGAACTTATAATTTGAGAATTTTCCATAAAAATAAATAGAGGACCAGATGACTTCAGTGGTGAATTCTACCAAACATTTAAGAAAGAATTAATACCAGTCCTTCACCAACTCTACCAAAATTTAAAAGAAAACACTTGCAACTTTTGCTATGAAGCTAGTATCACCTTGATACCAAAATAGGTAAAGACATCACAAGAAAATAAAACTATAGAAAAAAATCCCTTATGAATATAAACACAAAATTGAACTAAATACTAGCAAACAGAGCAACCCACTTAAAATAGTAGCAAATGGATCAACACATTAAAATACTAGCAAACAGGTCAACACATCAACACATTACACACAAAGACCACAAATGATTATCCCAATAATGCAACGTTGGTTAAGGTCTATATGTCTGTCCACATAATGCCCCACACTATTAGATTAAGGGACAGAAATGACAATAATCTCAATAGACATAGAGCAAGTTTTGCAAAGTGACTGAAATTGGATATAGGATTTCTTTCTGGGATGAAGAATGTTCTAAATGTTCTAAATGTTCTAAAATCAGTTCATGGAGATAGTTGCACAACTCTATAAAATCTATTGAATTGTATACTTTAAATAGGAAAATTTTATGTCTGCAAATTACATCTCAATAATGCTTTTACGTTTCAGGGGAAAAAAAATAAGTTTGTATTCCCTAGCTCATCAATTACTTCCCTAAAGTGGCATAGCCAGCTGAACATGGCCACCAAGTTGCTATCAGCATTGACAACAATTACACAAAGAGTTACATATTCTTTCTCATAATATGATATTAACACCTTTCTTTAAAGCATATAATAAAAGAATACTTCATTCTCACATTAATGCTCTGCATTAGTCATAGTAGAGCCTTCCCTCAAAATCATTTTTCAGCATAGAATGGCTCACTGAGTGGTTACTGATTCAAAAGACTATCTCTGATTTAACATACAGGCTTCCCTGTAAAATCCACTTTCAGATGTTTACAAGGCGTGAAATGTCTTTCACATTATCATATTCCCCTTCATTAGGTGCACTTGAGAAAATGCAACAAGGCATGCTAGATCATCAGGTTGTGCTGCATTTTCCTGGCTGATAATCCATGCTGTTTCTTTTATTATTGGAAGTCACTCAATGTGAGGAAGAAAATCCTATTTCTTACCCCATGTAAAGCACAGCCTGAAGAAGGTATTGATACATAATGAATCATAATGCTGATTGGAAAAATTCTGTCCTCACTATTGTTTTGCAAATTTCTTGACTACCTAAAAAATAATAATTTAAATAGCAAATCTTTATTGAATTCTTACTGTAAGCCAGGCGCTACTGAAATGTTTTAGAATCACTAACTGAATTAAATTTCACACAAAAGTATGAATGACTACTTTTCATCACCGTTTTAGAAGTGAAGAATTATTGACACAGAGAGATGAAATAATTAATTTTTTAAAAAGCTTGTAAATTGGATAGTTATAGATGAATGATATAGACAGAGACATAGAAATATAGAATCAGATATAGAAATATTTTTAAATACTACTAACTTCTGATAGGTTGAAAATAATATGTCTATTTTACAATGCTGTGATGTGTTCCTTTTATACATTTATTCTACTATTGAACTTCTAGTTTTTTTCCATATAAGGTCAAGTTAATAGCTTTAGGAAAGTAAAGTTTAATATTTCAAATGATAAGGATTATTTGAAACTAATATCATCTTTTCATTAGCACATAAATATGCCTGAGATCTTAAAAACTATCACAGTACTTCAACTAATTTTCAATATAATTCTAAAAAATAAAATGCTATATAAAAAATGAAGATTAGGGGTGCCTAGGTGTCTTAGTCAGCTCAATCTGACTCTTGATTTAGTCTTAGGTCATGATCTCAGGGCTGTGCGATTAAGCCCTGCCTCAAGCCCACATTGGGCTCTGTACTGAGCATGGAGCCTGCTTAAGATTCTTTCTCCCCTTCCTTCTATCCCTTCCCATCCAGCTTCCCATCTCAAAAAAAAAAAAAAAATTAGAGTTCATCTAAGCTACAAGTATGAACAAATAATTTATTTTAAAAGCTCAAACTTATTTATGTTAATATTAGTAAGAGACTAGTTATGACACCATCATCCCTTAGAACTAAAAGGTAAAATTCTCAAAAAGCACATGGAACTCCATAGTGCTTTTCCTTATGTTTACGACATTTTCCATTTAACATTTTTAAAGATAGCAATTGGTTTTCTTTTTTTAAATCTAAAGGGATTATTTTTATCATAGAAATTATTGCTTTATAAGGAAAAAGTCAATACAATTGTTAGTGATAAATGTCATGTTGATAATTTAAACAGTAAAAATAGTTTTCAAACTGCATATGAATTTTAATAATTTTTGTAAAGTTTGTCTTTCTAAATCAATACTTACATTTTCATTTCACATATAAATAATTTTTTTGCCAACTTTTGCCCATTTTCGCAAAATCTTACATATCCTTAGTACCAAAGCAATGCTTTAGGCTCCGAGAGAAGCTGCCGGAAAGAATATTGAAAAAGATTCAACAATTGTTGGATGACCACACTTTTGAGCATTTATAGAGAGAGGATTTAATGGTCATACTCCAAGAAGCTTGCTAATATATATTAAGTAGTACTGAAATTGCTGGATTTATAAGGCATCAAGTGAGAATAATTCACAAAGAGGTAAACAGTAATTATAATTCTGTGGAAATGGACAAAAATTAAAGACTCTGGCACACTGTGTCTAGGGAATCCTTGCTTAATTCACATCACAAAGAAGAAAGACTGAACAGTGAGTGCTCATGACTGAAAAGTTAGCTTGCATATTATTCCTCAGTTTATAGTTAATAAGAAAATGTTGCTACATTTCTGAAACATGAGTGTCTTCAAAAACTGCTTTGTGTAAATAACTCCTCCCCAAACAATTTTTAACAGCAAAAAAATCTTCCATTTTACAGAAGTCTCCACATCAGATAAGAGCAAGACTGATGATTTTGTGAGTGTTCTCAGTTCACCACTTTATTGGAACAAGTTTTATTTCAAAGAAAGCTCTTCTCTTCTTTCTTTTCTTGTATTCTTTTTTTTTTATTTTCTTTTTGGTCAGCTGTTGAGGAAAAAGAAATTTTTCCCTTCTTCTCTCTCAGAGATTCTTTTCATCAGCATCTCTTTTCAAAGCTAAACACTGGTATTCCATTTGTACGAAAAGAAACAAGTGGACCTGAAAAGGTAGGAATTTATAATACAAAAGATAGAAAGAATGTAAAGATAGTCTAACAAATGGGATTCGAGGTTTGAAGTTTTGTTCAAAAAATTCCAATTTCTCTCAAGTCCATGTACGTTTTGTTCAAGTCAAACCACTGATTCTGAAAAAGATAGGGACTCCAAATGTCAGACAGGAACAGGAGAAAAGAGAATGCCTCTGGGAGGAAAGAGCATATATACTGGGGCCAAAAGTAAAGAGTGAGATGATGAGTGTTTGGGGATGAAAGTAGAATCAGTTAAAATGTCTCAAGAGCAAGAGTTTTATACACATAAGAAAAGAAAAATGCCAGAGTGATTAAAATGTTCAGTGAGCAAGGGGCAAGAGCTTTACAGTTAGAAAACTGGGACCCTCATAGATTAACCTAAATATTAATTTAACCTAAGAGCAGTAAAGCATTTGGGCATGAATTAAGTTATGAAACAATCACCCTGACTGTTAGTGGAGGATGAATTAGGGACTATGAATGGCAGTGAGGAAGTCAGTTAGGAATAGAATACACAGTCCTGATGAGAGAGGGCATTGCCTTGACCTGCAGTGTAACCTGAAGATGAAGACAATCCGAATGGATTTGAGATATTCCATGTTGTCACCAAAATCAAGAAACATGGACAATATGTTGGGATGGATGATAATGAGGACTTAAAGATGACTATCAGTTTTTTGGCTTAAACCTTTGAGAAAATTCAGAATGACACACGGGATGCCTTAAATGTCCTTACAGTAGTTCACCACTCCCTAAGGCTTAAGATTAGAATTACTCATTGCTTGCAAATAAATCATGGTATAACCAAGTTTTTAAAAGTCCTTTAAGAGTAAAAACGTATGAGATTATTTAAATGAGAGAATATTTAGAAAATACTTGCATTGTTTGATCTTGTATAAGTTATCATTGAAAAGAATGATAATGAGCCTTAAAATATTTTAAAGTAATCTAAATGATATAGTCCATGAATTTTATTATATTTATTGAAAAATAATTAGAAAACTTGGGTGGGGAAAACCCATGATCCACATGAAGACAAAACTGGGGTGAGATACAGTATCAAATCGTTCGGTCAAATCATTACCAAGATTTGAAACTGCCTGATGAGGTTAGGCAGAAAGTAAGGTGCAAATGAAATGACACAATATGAAAAGTTATCCAATCTCATTGTTGTAACATGAAAGTAAAGTAAAATTAAAACGAGAGAGAATTATTCACTTGTCAGATAAGCAGATACCAAAATTTTTCTTAATACTTTGAAGAATATGAGGTAGAGCACTTTTCACACCTTGTTGCCCGGAGTGAAAAATTAGTTAAGAACTCTATAGAGAATAGTGTGGCAATAACTGTAAAAGAACTTGTGTGAATTTGGCCTAGAAATTCCACATCTTAAAATGTGTTTGCTGATGTATTTATACATGCATATGAACTTGTTTTACTGCCATCCCCCATCAATATGGAGCTGCATTCATTATAGTATAATATAACAAGCAGCCTAACCACCCATCATGATGAAACTAGTTGAATAAGTCACGGTGAATACATATGATGCAATTCTTTTTTTTTTTTTTTCAATTTTATTTTTTATAAACATATATTTTTTTCCCCAGGGGTACAGGTCTGTGAATCGCCAGGTTTACACACTTCACAGCACTCACCATAGCACATACCCTCCCCAATGTCCGTAACCCCAGCCCCCCTCTCCCAAACCCCCTCCCCCCAGCAACCCTCAGTTTGTATTGTGAGATTAAGAGTCACTTATGGTTTATCTCCCTCCCAATCCCATCTTGCTTCATTTACTCTTCTCCTACCCGCTTAACCCCCATGTTGCATCTCCTCTCCCTCATATCAGGGAGATCATATGATAATTGTCTTTCTCCGATTGACTTACTTCGCTAAGCATGATACCCTCTAGTTCCATCCACGTCGTCGCAAATGGCAAGATTTCATTTCTTTTGATGGCTGCATAGTATTCCATTGTGTATATATACCAAATCTTCTTTATCCATTCGTCTGTTGATGGACATCTAGGTTCTTTCCATAGTTTGGCTATTGTAGACATCGCCGCTATAAACATTTGGGTGCACGTGCACCTTCGGATCACTACCTTTGTATCTTTAGGGTAAATACCCAGCAGTGCAATTGCTGGGTCATAGGGTAGTTCTATTTTCAACATTTTGAGGAACCTCCATGCTGTTTTCCAGAGTGGTTGCATCAGCTTGCATTCCCACCAATAGTGTAGGAGGGTTCCCCTTTCTCCACATCCTTGCCATCATCTGTCATTTCCTGACTTGTTAATTTTAGCCATTCTGACTGGTGTGAGGTGATATCTCATTGTGGTTTTGATTTGTATTTCCCTGATGCCGAGTGATATGGAACACTTTTTCATGTGCCTGTTGGCCATCTGGATGTCTTCTTTGCAGAAATGTCTGTTCATGTCTTCTGCCCATTTCTTGATTGGATTATTTGTTCTTTGGGTGTTGAGTTTGCTAAGTTCTTTAGATTCTGGACACTAGCCCTTTATCTGATATGTCGTTTGCAAATATCTTCTTCCATTCTGTCAGGTGTCTTTGGTTTTGTTAACTGTTTCCTTTGCTGTGCAAAAGCTTTTGATATTGCTAAAATCTCAATAGTTCATTTTTGCCTTTGCTTCCCTTGCCTTTGGCGATGTTCCTAGGAAGATGTTGCTGCAGCTGAGGTCAAAGAGCTTGCTGCCTGTGTTCTCCTCAAGGATTTTGATGGATTCCTTTCTCACATTGAGGTCCTTCATCCATTTTGAGTCTATTTTCGTGTGTGGTGTAAGGAAATGGTCCAGTTTCATTTTTCTGCATGCGGCTGTCCAATTTTCCCAACACCATTTATTGAAGAGGCTGTCTTTTTTCCATTGGACATTCTTTCCTGCTTTGTCGAAGATTAGTTGACCATAGAGTTGAGGGTCTATTTCTGGGCTCTCTATTCTGTTGCATTGATCTATGTGTCTGTTTTTGTGCCAGTACCATGCTGTCTTGATGATGACAGCTTTGTAATAGAGCTTGAAGTCCGGAATTGTGATGCCACCAACTTTGGCTTTCTTTTTCAATATTCCTTTGGCTATTTGTGGTCTTTTCTGGTTCCGTATAAATTTTAGGATTATTTGTTCCATTTCTTTGAAAAAAATGGATGGTACTTTGATAGGAATTGCATTAAATGTGTAGATTGCTTTAGGTAGCATAGACATTTTCACAATATTTATTCTTCCAATCCAGGAGCATGGAACATTTTTCCATTTCTTTGTGTCTTCCGCAATTTCTTTCATGAGTACTTTATAGTTTTCTGTGTATAGATTCTTAGTCTCTTTGGTTAGGTTTATTCCTAGGTATCTTATAGTTTTGGGTGCAATTGTAAATGGGATGGACTCCTTAATTTCTCTTTCTTCTGTCTTGTTGTTGGTGTAGAGAAATGCGACCGATTTCTGTGCATTGATTTTATATCCTGACACGTTACTGAATTCCTGTACAAGTTCTAGCAGTTTTGGAGTGGAGTCTTTTGGGTTTTCCACATATAGTATCATATCATCTGCGAAGAGTGATAGTTTGACTTCTTCTTTGCCGATTTGGATGCCTTTAATTTCTTTTTGTTGTCTGATTGCTGAGGCTAGGACTTCTAGTACTATGTTGAATAGCAGTGGTGATAACGGACATCCCTGCTGTGTTCCTGACCTTAGCTTTCAGTTTTTCTCCATTGAGAATGATATTTGCGGTGGGTTTTTCACAGATGGCTTTGATAATATGGAGGTATGTGCCCTCTATCCCTACACTTTGAAGAGTTTTGATCAGGAAGGGATGCTGTACTTTGTCAAATGCTTTTTCAGCATCTATTGAGAGTATCATATGGTTCCTGTTCTTTCTTTTATTAATGTGTTTTATCACATGGATTGATTTGTGGATGTTGAACCAACCTTGCAGCCCTGGAATAAATCCCACTTGGTCATGGTGAATAATCTTTTTAATGTACTGTTGAATCCTATTGGCTAGTATTTTGGTGAGAATTTTTGCGTCTGTGTTCATCAAGGATATTGGTCTGTAGTTCTCTTTTTAGATGGGATCCTTGTTTGGTTTTGGGATCAAAGTGATGCTGGCCTCATAAAATGAGTTTGGAAGTTTTCCTTCAATTTCTATTTTTTGGAACAGTTTCAGGAGAATAGGAATTAGTTCTTCTTTAAATGTTTGGTAGAATTCCCCCGGGAAGCCATCTGGCCCTGGGCTTTTGTTTGTTTGGAGATTTTTGATGACTGTTTCAATCTCCTTACTGGTTATGGGTCTGTTCAGGCTTTCTATTTCTTCCTGGTTCAGTTGTGGTAGTTTATATGTCTCTAGAAATGCATCCATTTCTTCCAGATTGTCAAATTTGTTGGCATAGAGTTGCTCATAATATGTTCTTATAATTGTCTGTATTTCTTGGGTGTTAGTTGTGATCTCTCCTCTTTCATTCATGATTTTATTGATTTGGGTCCTTTCTCTTTTCTTTTTGATAAGTCTGGCCAGGGGTTTATCAATCTTATTAATTCTTTCAAAGAACCAGCTCCTAGTTTCGTTGATTTGTTCTATTGTTTTTTTTTGGTTTCTATTTCATTGATTTCTGCTCTGATCTTTATGATTTCTCTTCTCCTGCTGGGTTTAGGGTTTCTTTCTTGTTCTTTCTCCAGCTCCTTTAGGTGTAGGGTTAGGTTGTGTACCTGAGACCTTTCTTGTTTCTTGAGAAAGGCTTGTACCGCTATATATTTCCCTCTCAGGACTGCCTTTGTTGTGTCCCACAGATTTTGAACCGTTGTATTTTCATTATCATTTGTTTCCATGACTTTTTTCAATTCTTCTTTAATTTCCTGGTTGACCCATTCATTCTTTAGAAAGATGCTGTTTAGTCTCCATGTATTTGGGTTCTTTCCAAATTTCCTCTTGTGATTGAGTTCTAGCTTCAGAGCGTTGTGGTCTGAAAATATGCAGGGAATGATCCCAATCTTTTGATACTGGTTGAGGCCTGATTTAGGACCAAGGATGTGATCTATTCTGGAGAATGTTCCATGTGCACTAGAGAAGAATGTGTATTCTGTTGCTTTGGGATGAAATGTTCTGAATATATCTGTGATATCCATCTGGTCCAGTGTGTCATTTAAGGCCTTTATTTCCTTGTTGATCTTTTGCTTGGATGATCTGTCCATTTCAGTGAGGGGAGTGTTAAAGTCCCCTACTATTATTGTATTATTATTGTTGATGTGTTTCTTTGATTTTGTTATTAATTGGTTTATATAGTTGGCTGCTCTTACATTAGGGGCATAGATATTTACAATTGTTAGATCTTCTTGTTGGACAGATCCTTTGAGGATGATATAGTGTCCTTCCTCATCTCTTATTATAGTCTTTGGCTTAAAATCTAATTGATCTGATATAAGGATTGCCACTCCTGCTTTCTTCTGATGTCCATTAGCATGGTAAATTCTTTTCCACCCCCTCACTTTAAATCTGAAGGTGTCTTCAGGTTTAAAATGAGTTTCTTGTAGGCAACATATAGATGGGTTTTGTTTTTTGATCCATTCTGATACCCTGTGTCTTTTGATTGGGGCATTTAGCCCATTAACATTCAGGGTAACTATTGAGAGATATGAATTTAGTGCCATTGTATTGCCTGTAAGGTGACGGTTATTGTATACTGTTTCTGTTCCTTTCTGATCTACTACTTTTAGGCTCTCTCTTTGCTTAGAGGACCCCTTTCAATATTTCCTGTAGAGCTGGCTTGGTGTTTGCAAATTCTTTCAGTTTTTGTTTGTCCTGGAAGCTTTTAATCTCTCCTTCTATTTTCAATGATAGCCTAGCTGGATATAGTATTCTTGGCTGCATGTTTTTTTCATTTAGTACTCTGAATATATCATGCCAGCTCTTTCTGGCCTGCCAGGTCTCTGTGGATAAGTCTGCTGCCAATCTAATATGTTTACCATTGTATGTTACAGACTTCTTCTCCCTGGCTGCTTTCAGGATTTTCTCTTTGTCACTAAGACTTGTAAATTTTACTATTAGGTGACGGGGTGTGGACCTATTCTTATTGATTTTGAGTGGGGTTCTCTGAACCTCCTGGATTTTGATGCTTGTTCCCTTTGCCATATTGGGGAAATTCTCTCCAATAATTCTCTCCAATATACCTTCTGCTCCCCTCTCTCTTTCTTCTTCTTCTGGAATCCCAATTATTCTAATGTTGTTTTGTCTTATGGTGTCACTTATCTCTCGAATTCTGCCCTCGTGGTCCAGTAGCTGTTTGTCCCTCTTTTGCTCAGCTTCTTTAGTCTCTGTCATTTGGTCTTCTATTTCGCTAATTCTTTCTTCTGCCTCATTTATCCTAGCAGTGGGAGCCTCCATTTTTTATTGCACCTCATTAATAGCTTTTTTGATTTCAACTTGATTAGATTTTAGTTCTTTTATTTCTCCAGAAAGGGCTTTTATATCTCCTGAGAGGGTTTCTCTAATATCTTCCATGCCTTTTTCGAGCCCAGCTAGAACCTTGAGAATCGTCATTCTGAACTCTAGATCTGACATATTACCAATGTCTGTATTGATTAGGTCCCTAGCCATTGGTACTGCCTCTTGTTCTTTTTTTTGTGGTGAATTTTTCCGCCTTGTCATTTTGTCCTGATAAGAGTATATGAAGGAACAAGTAAAATACTAAAAGGGTGGCAACAACCCCAGGAAAATGTACTTTAGCCAAATCAGAAGAGATCCCAAAATGTGAGGGGGGGGGAAGGGGATAAAAAGAGGTCCAGAAAGAAAAAAAAAAAAAAAAGAAAAGAAACAAATAAAAAAAGAAAACCAATAATGAAAAAATATAAAAAGGAAAAAAGTATATATATATTAGATAAACTAGTTAAAAAACGTTAAAAATGAAAAGGGTAAAAGTTAAAAAAATTTAGCAGAAGAAGAGAAAAATAACTGAAAAAGAAAAAAAATTAACTGCAAGGCTAAGGAATCATGGGGAGAAAGCCATGAGTTCCGTGCTTTGCTTTCTCCTCCTCTGGAATTCCTGTGCTCTCCTTGGTATTGAAACTGCACTCCTCATAAGTGAACTTTGTCCTGGCTGGGTTTCTTGTTGATCTTCTGGGGGAGGGGACTGTTGTAGTGATTCTTAAGTGCCTTTGCCCCAGGCGGAGTTGCACCGTCCTTACCAGGGTCGGGCTGAGTAATCTGCTCCGGTTTGCTTTTGGGAGGTTTTGTTCCCTGAGCGCTTTCCGTAGAGTCCGGAGGACGGGAATGAAGATGGCGGCCTCCCAGTCTCCGGCCCGGAGGAGCCAAGAGCCCAGGGCCCCACTCCTCAGTGCGCCCTCAGAGAACAGCGCCCAATTACTCCCGTCACCCTGGCCTCCGGCCGCGCTCTGAGCTGACCGAGCTTGCGACCGGTTCAAGGTAACCCCGAGCTGAGAGTCACTCCTCGGCTCTGTCTTTGTAGCCGGCTTCCCGGTTCTAATACCTGCAAGCTCTGCGACACTCAGACACCCCGATCCTTCTGTGACCCTGCGGGACCTGAGGCCACGCTGACCCCGCGTGTGCTTTACCCTGGTTAAGCCTCTGGAGCGATGTCCCTCAGCGGAACAGACTTTTAAAAGTCCTGATTTTGTGCTCCGTTGTTCCGCCGCTTGCCGGGAGCCGGCCCGACCCCCGCGGTCTATCTTCCCGTCCCTTTGGATTCACTTCTCCGCCAGTCCTACCTTTCAGAAAGTGGTTGATTTCCTGTTTCTAGAATTGCTGTTCTTCTTCTCTTCGATCTCCCGTTGGATTTGTAGGTGTTTGCAATCTTTAGATAAGCTATCTAGCTGATCTCCCGCTACCTGAAGTAGTCTCAGCTGCTACTTCTCCGCCATCTTGACTCCTCCCCATATGATGCAATTCTTATAAAACATTAGAAGAGTTACACTTTTCCCCCCATATACGTACATTATTAGTAAAACAAAACAAAGCATAGAACAATATGCAGGAAAAGCTAGAATGAGGGAGTAAAGAACATAGGAAGTGCACGTGTATGTATGTGTGTAGGTACAAGAGAGCCATAGAAGGAGAGAGAGGAGCTGGAGAGAGCTGTCTCTGGGAAGTAAGAGTCGGCAGTGAGCTCTTTTGTCCCGTGAAATCCCGTGAAATTGAAAACAATTTCACCCCATGAATCTATAACCTATTTAAGGAAAATGAACAAAGAAGATGTGGAAAAAGAAGGAAGTGAAAGAGAAGGCAGAGGTAAAGCCTAAATAGATCACTGGCCATCAAAGGTATTTTTACCACCATAGTTATTGGTGGTAACAATGGCGGGTCCCCTTTGAGGTAGTGGCAACTCACATTAGGATGAGAACCTCTTTAGCTTGACTAAAGAAGCTGCATTCATTTTGACCTCATAGATAGGGTCAGAGTTTATTGACGTACTTCCTAAAAATTTCATACTTACTATGGAAAGAGTCCAGGACAAAGGCTGAACTGCATAGGGTATCTTGGTACTAATTTTTGTTAGTGTTAAAAATGTCAAGAGCGGGGCACCTGGGTGGCTTAGTGGGTTAAGCCTCTGCTTTCGGCTCAGGTCATGATCCCAGGGTCCTGGGATCGAGCCCCATATCGGGCTATTTGCTCAGCAGGGAGTCTGCTTCCCCTCCTCTCTCTGCCTGTCTCTCTGTCTGCTTGTGATCTCTGTCAAATAAATAAATAAAATCTTTTAAAAAAATAAAAAAAAAATTAAAATGCCAAGAGCAGTTAAAGGACCAGGTTGATTAAGTTCTCTTCATACTATATTATTTTTTGAAAATTTTTAGAAATCCTTACAGCTGCTTATCATATGGAAAGAAACACCATCTGCTTCCTGCTCCCCACCCGCTCCCCATCCTTTCCTGTGCATTCCTGTGTGTGTGTTTACATCATTCTCCTAGGATTTGAACCCAAACTTGGTAATTTGAGTTTCCTTTTTGTAGTTTTTTTTTTTTTTTTAATCTTATTTTCAGTACCTCAGTAGTAAACATTCTCTTCTTTGGAGCTCAGAAATCAGATTTTATGTTGCAAATGGATTTAAAACAAGAATTCCTTAGCAACACACATTTTAAAAAGCAAATGTTTAATTTAAAATATCTTGTTGAATTTTAGAATAATTTAAACTCCACAGCATATTCTATGACTTCAAATAAAAATATAATTTTAAAAATAGACTACACTATGAGAGTATTTTCTGGAAATAATAAGATTTTTCTGTAATATCATGCCAATTTAGAAGAAGAATGTTTAAACTGTTTACCTTTACTTGTCCATTCATCATTAGCTCTCTGTGGAAAAATTTTCTAATTTAATGCATTTTGAGCACATTTTAACAAATTTCTCAGGCTATATGTATTTTAAGGCAGAGTTTACAATGTCTCTTTAGCATCTTATTGAGCAAATAATTCTGAAATCTGTAAACAAAATTATATAGTTAAATAGACACCTGAAGCTTTCAAATTAATATCATTACATATGATTGAAGAATAGTATGAGTTGCCATATAGTTTTGTAAGGAAACAACTTTTCTTCCTTATCAAGATGATTTTTTTTTATTAAGTGTTTGATCTGAAGTTAATTCATGCTGTATGTTTTCAAAAGTCCTATAGAGGAAAATTTAAAACATAAGTATTTGCCTTTATAATGTCTTAAAATCATCTTAAATCTCAGATTTTAAACCTATATAAAAATATAAATTAATAAAATTGAACAAAGAAAGGTATCTGGGTAGCTCAGTGGGTTAAGCCTCTGCCTTTGGCTCAGGTCATGATCTCAGGGTGCTGAGATCGAGGCCTACATCGGGCTTTCTGCTCTGTGGAGAGCCTGCTTCCTCCTCTCTCTCTCTGCCTGCCTCCCTGCCTATTTGTGATCTCTGTCTGTCAAGTAAGTAAATAAAATCTTAAAAAATAAAGAAAGAAAGAGAGAACAAAAAAGGACATGTTTTATTGTGTAGGATGGGCAAGTACCACATAGAATGCTTGTCTTCCCTTTCTGAATGGTATAGGTCTAAGTATAACCTATTTGATTTAATTTTGGTTGTCTAAATCACAAAATACACTGCATGAATCAGGCTCAATAAATATCTTAAGGAATGGAAAATTTAGTGAACAAGGTCAAATAACTTCTGCTTTGGCTCCTTGGGACTTTCTTTAGTTGTTTCTATGCCTTTGGGAAACTTACTGAGCTAAAAGTTGTCAAACTTAGTGCAATAATATCTGGCCAGAAATTGTTTAAAATAGTGCTTTTGTCCTCAAGGACCGAGTGAATAAGATTAAGATGTAGGAATTACAATCAACAGATATGTTTTTACAGGGACTTTATAGCTTTCCAAAAATGGTTAAGATAACTAAACCTAGAAAAAACTATGCTTAAAATTCCCTAAAAACTTCATTCCATGACATATTTCAGATACTATATTATTAAATGTTGTTGATTTTGAAAGTAGCATCACAAAACTATCATTTCTTTTCTTTCTTTAGTATTAACTTACTCTTGATTGACTTTTTAAAAAGGAAAAATGGCAAAACTATTATTTTTACAATGGGCTTAGTAAGCTATGCTGTGATCTATGGTATTTTAATAAGTCCTATTTAAAACTTTTAAACTGTTTTTCAATATAAAACATTTTAAATGCACAATACACAAAGGGACAATTTAAAGTCCAGTTGATAAGGTAAATAAAACTTTTCTCTTCCATGTTCTCTGTACCTAATACATCATCGGCAATAAAAAAATATTAGATGGACATTTAAAAATCGTAGTTGGATAATTTTAGTTGGGCATTTTAAATATAAAGAAAATTCTGAAGTCTTATAAGAATGTAGAATCTGGGATATCCAGTTGCAAAAGCAGGCACACATTTGGTGGGAAATAAAAAAAATGGAAAGGATACCCTAAAGCATAGCGTTGGTAATATCTAAAATTAAATAGTTAAGAAATCCAGGGACATAAAGGATCATGCATTTCCAGTGACACACAGCAAAGACAGTAGTAACTAATTATGGAAGGTCACAATAGCAAACTTGGGCCAAAATGCTGGAGTGATTTCTCCCTCAGTTTCAGTGAGATTATAATGCGTGGGGACAGCTCTTATCTTTCAGCTCCCCTTTTTATGTGATTTGGTTTCTTATGTCTGGTACCTAAGAAGTTAATTTGGTTTACGTCTCTTAGATCATGATGAGAACTTTTGCTCATATAGTCATCCAATAAATATTTAATATTTATATCTAAGGTACAAAATTCATATTTAATATTTATTTACATTTATTTAAAATAAATATTTGTTCATTTATTCATTCAATAGAGATTTATTTATTGTGAAATACTAGGTTCTATACATTTTAGTGACAATAAAGAGAGTTCCTACAAAAAGATAGAACATTTGTCAAAAATGGAAACCATTGCAATCCTAGGAGCCGCGAAATGGTAGAAATACTAGAAAAAAGTCACACTGTCTTCACAGATGAGATGGTTTTCTTCTTCTTTTTCCCAAATTGATTCGAAGAGGGTTTCTTTCCATAAACGTACACTGTCCCAACCAGTCACAAATAAGAAACTGTGAATTGGAAAGTGGACTGAATAATTTACATTTTTTTAAGAGCACATATCTTCAGAAATGTGTCAGTCTCACAGAATGATTATAGATGTCAGAGATGTTTAAATCAGCCTCATGCTACTGAACTATAATCTCTAAAGACACTAGTTTTAGAGACTGTTGAGGGGAATTTGTTTCCAGGAATCAAAAGTCATTTCTGGCTTGTATGGTTATCTCACATCTCTGCTGTAAAATGGTCCCCCAAACTATCTTTATACAAGTTCTACCAGTACAACATGTTGACTGTATATGGACTTTTCAGCGGTGTTAAGGTCAGCTGCAGCCGATCCTCTTTTCCTCCTCAGTGTCCTAGGATATATTTTCTCCAAGAATTCAGTCAAGCAACAAGCTTTAACTCCAGGCTTTGGAGGGAAAGGGGGAAGGAAAAGGATCGTAAGAGAACAGCAGATAAGATCAAGCTTTCCTTATTAAATAATATCATGAAAGATGTTTCTAGGTTTGCAATTTGAGAAAAAATTTTGCACTCATCATATTTATCAATACGGGATGAATCATTTACAGGAGTTCTTATACCTTACTCTGGTTCTAGGGTCTTATTTTGGATAATCTTAATTTATTTCCATAATTTTTGAAGTCATGATTTCCACATCTTCAGGTACACTACTAATAATGTGAGTTAATAACTTTTTCCATTTGTTCCCTGTTGTACCTCCGTTTCCAAAAAAAAAAAAAAAAATGAATTTTCTGAAAAACAATGATAATATAGTTGCCTAGGATATAGTTTCATTGAATGTATCAATTTTATCTTCTGGGATATATGAGATCCTAGAGTAAAATATTTACTCAAAATGCTGTTTATTAAACTAGAGAATAATATTACCACTAATAATAAAAAGGCCAGAATTCCATAGGAAAGTGAACAAATGATATAAATAAAAATTCAAAAAATAAAACCATTCTGATTTCTATTAAATTTTTGAAAGGATATTCAAGGGTAATTATAGTTATAATTTTTACTCACTAAGTTAGCCACATTAAATAGAAAAATATCACCTACTGCTAAGGAGGCCTGAAAATTGATTCTCTTTTCTGAAGATTGTGCATCATAGCAGCTATTTTGGGATGCAGTTAGGCAATGTCTATTAAAATTTAAAATACATGTATGCTTTGATTTAACATCTTCACTTATGGGGATCTATAACAAAGCCCCACATTTTAAGGATGTATGTACACAAATGCTTAATGTAGCATTATTTGTAATATTTAAAAAACTGGAAACAATGTAAATGCCCTTTATCTTCATGAAATAGTTGTGATGTACACACATCACATATTTATTATACAACCACAAAAAGAATGAGAGCAGCACTAGTTGACAAAGACTTTCCATAATGAATTTTCCAGTAAGAAGAGCAAAAAGCAGAGAAGTCAATATGAAAATTTGTTATTGCTTCTAAAAAGCAAACAGTGACTCTGTGTGTGTGTGTTTGTGTGTGTATGCTTGTGTTTCTGGTTTATATTTGATTTATACTTATAAATCAAATATTTATATTTGATTCTGGTTTATATTTGATATCTGGTTTATACTTGAAGCAAGATCTAAAACAATTACCCTAAGTTGATTACACAGGCTACTTGGTTAATTTAGTGCCTGAAGAGAGAAAGTTAGAAGTAAAAACTGTAATGCTGTTTACAAAGATAAATAAATGTATAGAGAAGGAACAGTATGCATGTTATCTTGTGTGTCTCAAAGTTTGTATTTACATGAATATTTTTAATAAATAAAAATTTTTATTTTATTTTTTTTTAAGATTTTATTTATTTGACAGACAGAGATCACAAGTAGGCAGAGAGGCAGGCAGAGAGAGAGAGGAAAGGAAGCTGGCTCCCTGCTGAGCAGAGAGCCCGATGCAGGGCTAGACCCTGAGACCATGACCTGAGCCGAAGGCAGAGGCTTAACCCACTGAGCCACCCAGGCACCCCAATAAATAAAAATTTTTCAAAAGAGTTTAGGAAAGAAGTGTCATCACAATGTTATCCTTGACTTCATTTTTATTTCCTTCTTTACTAAAAATATGCTTGTTCTGTAATTATGCTGTAAATTGGAGATGTTATGAATTAAAATGATTATTTTTAAATGATAAAGGTGGCAGTTTAAACCCTATTTCTTTAAATTCAGTAATTTACAGGTAGCACAAAACTCACAAAGCAAAATTAATTTTAATATATATGATGCAACTTAAATATATCTGATATTTTTTGTAGCCTTGAGGCTAAAAAAATGAAACCATGGTAAGGCATCCCTGTTCAGAGGTTTTGAATCACTGCCTTAAATTTCCAGACTCATAACATACTTTTGAGAAACACTGGGTGAAAGGGCACAGCCATAAAAGCTGAATAATGTGGCAGTTTCTAAATTTACAAATATATCATGAGGGTTTATTCACCCAATATTTTTTCTTTCAAATATTTAAAACTTTTGTGAAAAGTAAGAAAATGGGAGATTTTAAGAGAAAACTAAGACACAGGAATCTTAATGGAGAAACTAGGGAACTGTTGACCTCTATTCATTTGTCTGCTTTCTCAGTGGACATGTGTATTTAAATAGCATTCAGCAAATATGCCTACCACTTCATGTTAGGGAACCATCCCTGAACAAGTCTCTTCTTTAAATGTCAGTCACCCTGTGCATTCTGGAATGTGGGAAGCAAATACTTTTGGACCTGTTCTCCTCTGACGAGTTCAATATCTGGGATATGATTTTCCAGTATGAGACTTTTTGAAAAGGCCATAAAGTATCTATCAAAAGGAAAACCTGCTAGATTTAAGAAGTGTGACTATCTCTCTAATCTAAAGCATTAATTTTGTCTGCTGTCCCTTGTAACAGTTCCCTAAATGGCAGAATTAGATGGAAAAGAGACTTGGAATTAGATGGAGAAGAGAAGAGACTTGGAATGGTTGATTTTTATTCCCTTTATTTCTCCAAGAACATTTTCTCTGAAAAGTTGGAGTTGAAGGCGCGGGGGTGGGGTGCTGTTGGCTGAGCAAGAAGGTTTGGAAACTGGGGATTATAAAGGTGATTTTATAATTATGTAAAAGATGAGAATCCAGAGGAAAATGAATGTTACAAATGATAGATCAAGCTATAAATTAGCACATTTAGAAAAAATATCTCACATCTTGGCAGTAGTTTTTCTCTCTGTATTCCTTTTAACTGGTTTTGGGCAGTTACTCTATCTCAGAGACAGGTTTGCTAAGTTCCTCATAGAGATCATTTTTGCTAGGAAATTTTTTTGTCCATTTTTTACACTGGAAAGATGTGGACTGATGTGAACATTATTTCAACTCAAGAGACCCCTAAATCTTCAGATAGTCTTCAAAGTAGTGACCAGGAATAAGGTATGGATAAAAAGATCAACAATTCCAGCTGTGTGTTAATAAAGCCATTTATTCTAAAATACATACACATATATACATGTATATGTTTGTGTATATATACATATGTATATGATTCTCCTGTGCTGTAATCATGCTATGTAACGAATTTTTAATCTCAGTATCATTCATACTACACAAAAAGCAAATTGGTGGTCACAGGTTTACAGAAATTCTGTTCATCTACCTAAACTCATTTACCAGACTACAGTACATCTGCCTAAATATACATGATGGCCTGAGAATGCTTCTTTCCCATGCTTTTCCCAAAATGTTACATTCAAGTAGGGCTAAGGATGAACAGAGACAACCCCCAACACACACACACACACACACACACACACACACACACATATGCAAACACGCACGCACGCATGCACCACCATCACTTTCTGGTTAAAATTATGTATCTGGGGCTAGTGCCATTTTTTTCTCAGACTGTTTAGCAAGAGAAAGTTTTGTTCTTTTGGAAGAAACCAACAGCAGCCCTCACCAGTGAAGAAATAAAATAAGATTTGGCAAAACTCCCACTCATGAGCCATAACCCATTAGTCCACTTAGAGACAATAGAACATTTTTGTCCACAGCCAGATAAACATAAGACTGTTGTAGCTTAACAGATACTAAAAAGAATCCAGTGCCTAGTTGCTAGGACTTCTTTCTTCTGGGGAAACACAGTTTAGAGATGGTGGGTGGTTGAAAAAATGGGCTGAACAGAAACTAGCATGATTAAAGAGATAGAAAAGGTCACGGGCAAAAAGCATTCAGATGAAACATTCTCTGCAGGTGGAAACTGTGAGTTGCTAGTGTCTCTTTCCATCTTGTGAATGTTTTAAAGAACAGGATTAGTGAGAAACAGTTTTGATGTGTTTCTTGCTCCCTCAGGAAAAAGAAGGAAAAGGAGGAGGAGGAGGAGGAGGAGCAGAAGGAGAAGGAAAGAAATGAAAAGTACTGAAACCTTCCCAGTTCATAACTATAGGGATGACAAGTATGTGAAGGGAATAGTGTCTGCTTCCTTTCCACCCAAGCAGAAATAAGTATCTACCATCCTTCCTGTCTTGAGGACAAATAGAGAAAGAGAGGTACAGACAATCAAATCTCCATGGGAAGCTCCATGGAGAACTTTCCTGGTCTAGGAGGACCATGAGATTCCCGCATGAGACAGAAAACAAGGTCCTGTCCCACCCAGATGACAGCAACACTTCTGGACAACAAAGAAAGGATTCCTTAGTATCTCTGGACAAAAAAACTCTTAAGTGCTGTTTAAGGAGAGTCTATACTTACTTCAATTCAATCACAAAGCATATAAAAATTAAATCACATGTGAAGTACATTTTATTTTGAAATATTTTGGTATTATTTAATGTTACATGTTATATGAAATTAGAAACCCTATGGAAATTTAAAATAAGAGGATCTAAATAGTGAAACCACTAAAAATAATCAAGTAGACCTTTTAGTACTGACAATACAAAGTTAAAAAAAAAAAGTCCTTTCATGAGCAGAGTATTTTCAGCATTACATGATAAATAAAATCAGATTTGATTATTTATACAGCAGTTTGTGTCAGTATGGGTCCCTGGAGAATGATTTTTAAATGATGATGGAAAATATTCACCTGTGATGAGATATCTCCATTTCATAGATGAGAATGTTCTAGAGAAGTGGTAAGTGACTTTTTGGCAAAGGTTGAATGACAGTATCTTTAGACTGGGTATCTAGATGGTTATGAAATAATAAGAAATATATAAACCTATCTCTGAATCCAATTCCTGTCGCATCTTCTAAAACCCTTGTAAATGGTGACGTTAGGTGACTTTTGTTTTAACATTTAGTTTTTTTACCCCAGTTTCTGACACAGAGGTACTAAGACCTTTGTAATTTTCTGAGTGAGAGGAGTACCCCTAAAATCTCTTGGAATTTTGTAAGTTATAGGAATATCTTTTGTTCTAAGGATGCAAATCTGGGTGAACTCCTGGTTGGCTCCTGGATGGGAGCTAGTTACCTGAAGGACCAAGCTATGATTAGAGGCTTGAAATTTTCAATCACCTACCCCATTACCTACATAGGAGCCGGAAACTGACATAGTAATCAATCATGCCCACATAATGAAGCCGCTATACAAATCCCAACAGTAGTTCAGAGAGCTTCTGTGTTGGTGAACATGACCATGTAACAGAAAGGTGACACAATCCATCACCATAGAGACAGAAGCTCTGGCACTTATGACCTTCCCAGACCTTGCCCTATATATCTCTTCATCTAGGTGTTCATTTCTATCCTTTATCGTATCCTTTATTATACTATAAAATAGGAAACATACATGTTCCCCCTGACTTCTGTGAGCCATGCTAGCAAATTATCAAACTCAAGGAATGGGTTGTGGGAACCTCAATTTATAGTCCGTTTCAGAAGTGAGAGTGATAACCTGTGACTTGTAATTGGCATCTGAAGTGGGGATATCCTTGTGGAACTGAGCCCATAGTCTGTGAGATCTGATGCTAAATACAGGTAGAGAGTGTCAGGACTAAAGTGAATTGTGGAACACCCAACTGGTGTTGCAGAACTGTTTGATGCAGAATTGACAACTGATATCAGGAGAGGGTTTTGTTTTTTTTTTTTAATTTTATTTTAAATCTGGTATAGTTAAGAAACAATATTTTAAATCCAGTATAGTTAAGAAACAATGCATAAAGTTAAGAAACATTATGAAATAGTGATTCAACAACTCTACACATTACTCAATGTTCATCAGGACCACTATACTCTTAATTCTCTTAGCCTATTTCACCCATCCCCCCACCCACCTACCATCTGGTAATTATTAGTTTGTTCTCTGTAGTTAAGAGTCTGTTTTTTGGTGTGTCTCCTCTTTTTTTCCCTCTTTGTTCAATTTTTAAATACAACTTATTGGTAAAATTGTGTGGTATTTGTCTTGCTCTGACTGACTTATTTTGCTTTGCATTATACTCTCTAGATCAATGTTTCATGACTGAGTAATATATATATGTTATTAATTAAATATCAAATATATATTACAATATAACATATCTGTGTAATATATAATATACACAATATAATATATATTTATAATTATATATAATATTATATTTATAATTATACATAATATAATATATATTTATAATATATAATTTAATATTATAATGTATATTTGTGTAATATCTATTATATATAATATATACTTATAATATATAATATAATATGTATTATATAATATAATCATAATATAATATATATTATAATATATAATAATATAATATAATTATAATATATTATAATTATAATATATATTTGTGTAAGATATATATATAATAAATATATATTTATTACACATGAACACTTAGGTTGTTTCCATATATTAGCTATTGTAAATAATGCTACAATAAACATAAGGGTCCATATATCCTTTCAAATTACTGTTTTGATATTGACTGAATACTCAGTAGTGAAATTACTGGGTCATTTGTAGTTCTATTTTTAATTTTTTGAGGAACCTCCATACTGTTTTCCACAGTGACTGTACCCCCCTTCATTCTTACCAACAGTGCATGATGGTTCCTTTTCCTGCACACCCTCATCAACACTTGTTGTTTCTTATGTTTTTATTTTAGCCATTCTAACAGGTGTGAAATGCTATCTCATCATGGTTTTGATGTACATTTCCCTGATGATGAATGATGATGAGCATCTTTCCATTGTTGGTGTCAGAAGAGTGTTGAATATAGTAGTTGTATGAGAGTAAATTAACACAGAAATGTTTTCTTTGTTTGTTTTCCTTACTCAATGGCATTACCAATGTCTCCACATCAGTGAAGGGCAAAAAGTAGACTATTTCCACATTCTTCACTAATTATTATGTCTAATTGCTACAGCATTCATGTGAGACTTGCTCTTAAGTCACTGAACTAACACCCCAACCTGAAGCCTGTGGTGTGAGCAGGTTGTTGATTTTTTGCTCCATCTGGAACAAAGGATTATAGAGGAAAGTAGGTTGACACAGCACACTGGGGTGTCCTGACTAATTGTGAGATACAATATGAGGTGACAAATAATTTGTCACTAATAATATTTAAAATGCCAAATTTGCAAATGCTTTGCTTTTTTCAAATTATTATTTAAATAATTAATAGTGTGTCTCCCACATGCTATTGCCATATTTTATGTATGATGAGATTTTAAAAAAAAAAAAAAAGGAAGTTTGAGAATAGCTGGTCCAGAGGAAAATAGTTTGGCTTCTATGCAGAGTTTACGTTGGGTTCTTCCTTTTGTTGTATATTCTTGTGGATAATAAAATGAGCTCCTTTGATCTATTGAAGAGGAGGGTTGTGAGTATAGTTTCTGTGCACCTGGGTACTGTCCAAAGGCTTCCCAGAAAACCCCAGGCAGCTACAGAACTCAGTACATGTCTCTCTGATTGTCCTTCTGATCTAACCGGGAAAGCTAGCAGAGTGAAGTCCTTCAGATAAAAACAAGACCAGGGATGAAATTCTCAGAAACTGGACCCACATACGAAAAACCATGAAAATGTAATTTAACATCATGTACTTAGAGAACTAGATGCGGTGAGTACCTTGAATTATAAGAGAATAAGTGACGATAAGATGATAAGAAAGAAAAAGGGGTTGGCCAGCTGCATAATAATAGGGCAGGTGTTTATTTCTACTCTCACCCATCCTGGAGGGCTATTATGAAGAACAAATGAAAGAACAGACGTAGAGTTACTTGGCAAACTTTAAATGTATTGTGTAAATAGTGATTAACATAGAATACTTTGCACAAGTTAGATTGCTTCAAACCACAGAGAAATATAAAAATACAATCACGTGATAATTTTCTTCAATTCATACTATTGAAACTGTTTGAGAGTTATAAATGAGTTTATTTTTTACATAAGCAAAATATAATACATTTTTACATAAGTAAAATATAATACATTTTAACAACTATATAAAAATATCATCTATTCCTTGGTCACTGCCAATTAGCACATTAGTTTTCAAGTAGGATGCACAAAATTTATCTGGGATACTTTTAAAAATACAAGTTCTGAGTTCATCCCAGACTAGTCAATCTGAATATCTGACATCTGAGCTTTTGTGCCAACTGCTCTACTGTGTCTGATGTAGCCGTCTCTACAATGGTCTGGGGATTGTGTTTGAGAGCCACTGAATGATAACACCATAGTCTAAGATATATTACAGAGCCATTTTGGAGGTTTGCTAGTATTTTTTTCAAAAACATATTTTGATATCCTTAGATCTCTTCCTACTTCTTGTCATTATCAATTACATCTCCTGATTCCTGAAATACTGCTATTACCTTTGACTCTACACTTTTTAATATACAAAATAAATATAATATACATAAATATATGTCATAATTAAATAACAAATAATAAATTTAAAAATGAATATAATAAAAAACTTTTCCTAGCTGTTCAACGTACTAAGCTCTTTTCATCATCATAGCTAATTCACTTTAGAAGTCTTGCATTATATGCAAACTCATAAGATAGTAACAAAAGAGGAAATAAGTAAAACTTTTAGAAAAGAGGAGGTTTGACCTCCAAATTCAATATTACTTAAAGATAATATTGTTGTTTACTTTGAAAAACCAAAAGAATTAGTGGAAGAGCTGTCTATAACCAGGAGGAATATATTTTCTCTAAGATAATCCTGGCCATCAAAATTGGATTTTCATACTATTTTAAAGACATTGATACAGGATATTCTAAAATAAGGGAGATACTGATTAAAATTAAAACTTGGGGCGCCTGGGTAGCTCAGTGGGTTAAAGCCTCTGCCTTCGGCTCAGGTCATGATCCCAGAGTCCTGGGGTTGAGCCCTGCATCGGGCTCTCTGCTCAGCAGGGAGCTTGCTTGCTCCTCTCTCTGCCTGCTTCTCTGCCTACTTGTGATCTCTGTCTGTCAAATAAATAAGTAAAATCTTCAAAAAAATTAAATTAAATTAAAACTTATTATCCGCCAGGTACTATGTCAACCACTTGAGATTTCAGGAAATCAAGTATCAGAGAGGTTAAGCAATTTGCCAAAGGTCACAAAGGTAGTGGTTGGCAAAGCCATGATTGCTAATCCCAACATACATGGTCAACTAAGTTGACAGGGGAACCAGGAACACTCAGTGGGGAAATGATAGTCTCTTAAGAAAATGGCCAAGAAAACTGGATAACTGCATGGAAAAAAATATTTGACTCTTATTTACATCACTTACAAAAATTAATGTGAAATGGATTAAAAACAAACATAAGATCTTATACTATAAAACTTTTAGAAGGAAACATAGAGGGAAGCTCCTTGATCTAGGTCTTGGCCATGATTTTTTTTTTTTAATATGATGCCAAAAGCAGAGCAATAAAAGCAAAAATCAATAAGTGAAACTACATCAAACTTAAAATAACCTTCATAGCAAAACAAACTAGCAACAAAATGAAAATACAATTTATAGAGAAGGAGAAAATATTTGCAAATTATATATTTGATAAGGGGTTAATATCCAAAATATATAGAACTTATACAACTCAGTGAATAAGTAAACAACCAATCCAATTTAAAAAAATGGGCAGAAGCTCTTCTTTTCAAGAAGGCTTAGAGGTGGCCAACAGGTAGATGAAAAGGTGCTCAACATCACTAATCATCGGAGAGACGTAAGTCAAAACCACAGTGAGATATCACCTCACACATGTCAGAATGACTAATATCGAGAAGACAAGAGATAACCAGTATGGGTGAGGATGGGGAGGAAAAGGATCCCTCAAGCATTGTGGTGGGAATGCAAACTGGTGCAGCCACTATGGAAAACAGTGTGGAGATTTCTCAAGAAATTAAAAATAGAACCTCTTTACAATTCAGCAACACCATTTCTTGGTATATAGCCAAAGGAAATGAAAATAGGACACACACAAAAATATATCTGCACTCCTACCTTTATTGCAGCATTGCTGCCAAATATGGAAGCAATCCAAATGTCTGTCAATGGATGAACAGATAAAGAAGATATCATATGTATGTGTGTGTATGCATATATATATATATGAATATTATTCTTCCATGAAAAAGAAGGAGATCCTGCCATTTGTAACAATATGGATGGAGCTTGAGGGCATATGCTAAGTGAGGTAAGTCAGACAAAGAAAAACAAAAACTCTATTGCATTACTTATATGTGAAATCCAAACAGCTGAACTAAGGAAAACAGAGAGTAGAGTGATGGTTGTAGGGGTTAGGGGGTGGAGAAATTGGCGACATGTTGTTTAAGGGTACAAACTTGTGGGATGTGTGGGTAGCTCAGTTGGTTAAGCATCTGCCTTCAGCTCAGGTCATGATCCCAGGGTCCTGGGATGGAGCTCCACATTGGACTCCCTCTGTGTCTACTCCTGTGCTTCTCTCTCTCTCTCTGTCAAATAAATAAAATCTTAAGGGACAAACTTGCAAGGAGTAGATAAATTCTGGGGCTCTAATGCACAACATAGTGAGTACAATCAACAATACCGTATTTTAAACTTCAAAGTTGTTAAGAGACCAGATCTTAATCATTCTCATCAGAAAAAAAGACATGATAATTATAAGACATGCTAGAGCTGTTACGTAACCCTGCGATGGTAATCATCTTACAATATATAAATGTATAAAATCAATGTGATTTACATCTTAAACTTAACAATGTCATATGACAATTATATCTCTTTTTTTTAAAGGTGATTGCTATACTCCCTGTATCATTGTTATGAAAGAAGTTTATTTTTCTCTTCATAGAAATAAGAAAGGAAAAGAGAGACAAAGACAGGCAGCAGATAAGAGTGGTAGAAAAGAGAATTCAGATCATTGGGTGACTGAATTATGTGCAGTGTGATTCCTTCCATAACCATCAAATATCACTTTTGGTAAAGTCCTGTAATTTCACTGAATGTTTGTTGAAATTGATTTTCTTAATCAGTTAATATAAAAGAATTCTCATTAGGGTTTGGATGGGATATAACAGGAGCAGCACCAGGGAAGTGAATCATGAGAACATAAGTCCACAGTAATTCAAAATCATGATGAGGGCTTTGGATTTACACAGCCTGTAGAATTGGGTGTTTCAAGCTAAATTTGCCCCTTCTCCAAAGACCAGGAACTTAGCAGCTGACTGCTAAATTGCATCCAAACAAATCAGAGGAAAATCCCCTTGATTGCTTTGTGATCGGATCTCAAACAATTGATTCAGTTAAATAAGAGGCTATAGCTTCAATTTCCTTTTTGAGTTAAATGTATGATTGCCCTTATTAGAAAATAAAATGTTACAAACTTTTGGACTAACTAAGATCATCAGTATTTAACTGATAATAAAGGTGTAGCTTGGAAAACAATTCAACTCAATTCACCTTCAGAAGATCAGATGCGTGTGTGTAACATTTATGCTGCTGAAATTTGTGGTTGTCGCTGTTACTAAGACAGGTCTCACTCACTGGCTGACACTGAGTTACAGAGCAATGAGGCTTGCAAAGAAAGGCAAATACAAGTTTTATTGGTACAAGGAGAATAACGCTGCAAACTAATGACTTCTGTCCCTTTAAATTATGGCTGGCAGGGGTTTGACAAGGCAAGACGATCTCTTTCCAGCAACCTATCAACATCTTCTCAACTGCCATCAGAATCAGTTTGCACCCTGCCCTTCCTTAGCTGGACCATCTCTCTGGAGACCTTTGGGGGCTGGGTTTTAACTTTGAAATTTTACAAGCTTTGCCATGAATTGGAAACTTATCTTTTTATTGGACTTTTGTTTTTAGGTAAAATTTGTGAGCTTTTCTCAAAGACTAGTGGTGAATATAAATTCCAGACCAACCAGAGACCAAATGTTATAAAGGAAATTTATACTTACTGTAGGTTCTGTACCCATCCTCTGCTCTCCCCCTTCCACGCATCCCATTTGTCACAATGACCTTCTACGGTGACACAGAAGTGCCCACCAGAGTACCCTGATTTCCATTCTCTTTCATTTTCCAGCTTGTTCCCCTAAGTTCCTTAACTTCCTGTGTCATTTGTTATTTATGTCCTTCATCGGGAGTTTGGTTAGGTTATAGCTCTTCTAAACTGTTAAGCCACTTCAGAACAATAGAGGCATGGCTAATGTTGGCAGAATGTCATGTTTTAAAATAAACTGTTGAACTCTGGGCCTCACCCTGATAGGATATTCATATTGAAAAGAAACCTTCCAAGTATTTACCTAAATGAACAAGGAAGTAGGAACTCTGCCTTCATCCATGGGGCAAAATAAAGTCACACTCATATTAATGCTCATAGGATGATACCCACCAGCAGGCCCCCAGCTGCCATCACTGGAGTTTCGGCAGGTCTCCAAATCTGTGTGTCTTGTGTTCTGGGCAGAGTCCCCTATGTCGCTCTCCTGCTCTGACTTTTTTTGTTTGCTGTCCACTTCTCATGAAGCTGTTCAACAGAAGCAAATGCAGGGATGTTTCTACAAGGAGTGACCTGTGAGAACAGTGTTGTGGGCACCACGGGAACTAACCCCAGTGGCCAGGATGCTGCCCTCCCTGGACCTGTGCTTCCTTCCTCAATAGGGCCTGGCCCAGCAACTCTTACAAGCATCTCACTGTTGCCCATGAAAAGAGAGACTTCATCTTCAGATCTTTGGCTCTGAGTCTTTTTTTTTTTTTTAAGATTTAAGATTTTATTTATTTGACAGACAGAGATCACAAGTAGGCAGAGAGGCAGGCAGAGAGAGGTGGGGAGGCAGGCTCCCTGCTGAGCAGAGAGCCCGATTTGGGGCTCGATTGGCTCTGAGTCTCTTATACACAACTGAAAACACATAAAAAGCAGAGCTCCTCAAAACAAGACAAAACAAACCCCAAGCAACAGTTTTTAGACCCAGAACAATTTCAATCCTCACTTAGAAGAAAATAAAAACACTCTCCAGAGAACAAGATAAAAAGTAGTTCAACATGATACACAGATAACATTTTCCATTATTAGAGCTATTTCTTCTTGGAGCAGAGCATTTCAGAGATGCCCTTCTTCTTGTGATCTTTAAGGTCTACAATAGTCCCCTCTTATCCGTGATTTTGCTGTCTTTGGTTTCACTTACCTGCAATCAGTCACAGATCAAGCAGTTGCTCCTCCTTCTGACACAGCGTCGTTAGGTCAGTAACGGCCTGAGGAACGTTCCTCACAACTCCAGAGTCATTCTCCTTACTTCTGGTCACCCAAGATCTTACTGTCTCATGGCATCACAGGAGGAGGGATGAGTACAATACAATACACTACAATATTTTGAGAGGCAGAGACCACATTCAGTATTACAGTATATTGTTATAATTGTTCTATTTTATTATTAGTTACTGCTGTGAATCTCTTACTATGCCTCATTTACAAATCAAACTTTCTCATAGGTATGTATGTATGTATAGAAAACAGTCTATTCAGAGTTTAGTACTATCTGTGGTTTGAGGCATCCCATGGGGGTCTGGGAATGTATCCCTCAGAGATAAGATGGAATAACTATATATACATAAATGAAGATTTGATCAGAGTGATGCTTTTCCCTCCCTCAAAGGCAATCTTCAAAATTCTATTTAAGCCTTTGCTTCTTGTGGGATAGGACTCTGCATTTTGTTTTATCTTTCATATCAATGTTTCAAAAATCTTAAGGCTATTAAAAGATAAACTGAGATGTACTAAACATTTTAAGATCTTATTTAAATCAAGCAATGCCAAACCAGAAATGGTTAGGAATGCTCCAAAAACAGGAGCTAAGGGGAGACTTTTATAAGGAAAAGGCAGAAATGAAGCAAGGAAATTAATTGATTGGCTACAGCTTAAAGCCTAGTCAGTTGTTTGTGATTGATGGTCCTTGGTGTTTTGATTTCAAACCTTGAGGCATTTACAGGCTTTGGTTCTGGTTTGCTTATGCAGATCATCCAGGCATTAGAGACACATCAGCCTCATGGCCTCCTTGTTTAATCTAACCAGGCCACATTTCAGTCAGAACTCAAGCACAATGAACTGGGAGTGAACTTATTTTGCTTTTGGCGACATCTGTAAGGAGGAAGCAAGTCTACTAGAAATGGGAGACTTAGTCTTGGTGGAACAGTGCAATACATTGTGTTAGGAGGACTCACCTAGTGCTTTTGTGTCTTCCCAACACTATAAAATGCAAATTCCGGACCACAGTTGTTAACGGCCTTAGTTCTTGAGTTTGACCAAGAAATAATTCAGAGCCAAACTCTTAAGCAAGCAAGTGTTGAATAGTGTTCAAAGCAAGGGAACCCTCTCCAGGTGGGAGAGCGGCAGGCCAGGAGGCGGCAACTGCACTGGGATCAGGGATGTCTTTTTTGGTCATGTTTGCGTAGGTTATGGATCATAGCTTGGGTGGACTCTGACTAAGGTTGCTTCCAATCATCTAAGGGATTCCTCCTACCAGTCAAGAGGGAAAGTTTTTGGCCCTCTGTGATCCTTGTTGGACTTGTCATGGCAGCCTCCCTCCATGGAGCCATGGTGTCAAAACAATAAAAGTATTATAATGAGGCTATAAGTTACTGTGGGTCAGTGGTCATAGGAGAGAATACATGGATATCCCCCTCGGGTCTTTCCCAGCTGTTTGGAATTTGGTTTCTAAACCCTGCCCCCTCCCTTTTTTTTTAATCAGTCAAAAGGCATTTGTTCCCTGCTCAGCTCTAACTGTGGCCTACTCTATCACAGTTTGCTGATGAGTTCTGAGGGAGGAGTCAGCTTTAGGAATGTGAAAACGAAGGTATTTAGAGAATGTGCCATCCTTTCAGCTTTCACATCCAAGACAACTTTAACCCCGCCCCCCCAACTTGCTTCCGGGCTTGCAGCTGCTTCCAGCTTCTACCCTGCTATTGCGTGGGATGCCGCAGCCCTAAAGCCTCTTTACTACTCTGTGGAGCCAGGAAAATAAGGGCAGTAATTAGCTTATGGAACTGGCACCAGTCATTCCTCTTTTTGGCCTGGCTCTCCAGTTCCCACAGCGAGTGGTTAAGTTAATGAACTCAACTCCATGTTCTTGCTTAAGGAGAAATTGCTCATCTTCTGTTAAAACAGAGGCTCCTAGAGTATGAACTTCCGCGCATGTGTGTGTTAAGTCCCAAAGATTCAGCTAAGATATCTAGCTAAACAGGCTTAAAAATAATAACTCTTTTGCCATGTTCTTTCTCTTTGGCCTTAAAATAGTTAGGCTATCATGCACTTTCAGGTTAATACATTAAAGTATTATGTTCTGAGAAAAGGTTTTACTTTCTTTATGCTTCTCCTTGTCAATGCTTTTCATGCCGCTCAGATGCATAGGCAGGAGACTGTGAGGATTGTTCCAGGCAAGCAAGGAACAGGAAGAACCTAATGCTTTACAGCCTGTGAGACATTTAGCTGTCAAACGACAGAGCATTCAATAGAATTAAGTAGGACTAAGTGCCCTCTTCTTTATTTTACTTTAATGATTTAAGGAACAGAAAGAACAAGGTAAAAGACAGAAGGGCAAATCTACAGTCATCAACCAAAAGTAAAGGGGTTAGTCTATTGTTAGTCTATTTCCAAGTGCTTAAAATGCTTCTTTTAAATTAATGTATTTTTTTAATCCTTTCCTGGGCCATATCTAATGTTAAAATCAGTGTTTAAATCAGTTCACATAAACCCAGTATAAATTAGGTAATAATTAATGAAAAAAGGAGTATCGGCTTTTTTTTTTCTTTTTACCAAATCAGGAACTGTATTTTTATGTAACTCGTCCAAATATTAGTCATGTTTGTTTGTCTTATGGATGTAGAGCAGAGAGAAAATCCATTTTGTCTTTTTTCTTTACTTCTGGTGACAAGTGAGTTTCAGTTCTAATTTTCTCTATGAACAACTTATAGTTACCATTAAATGTTTTCCAAATGCATTTTTTAAAAAAAAAATCATAGTTTAAGAATACTAACTTTACTAGAGATTTCAATATTCAATCTTTGATGAGATTAAGGTTAAACCGGTGGAAAAAACATTTTGAGATTTTCAAACCAGCAATATGAGAACAAAAAAAGTCTTAGAAAATAATATAAAAATAAAGGTTTATTGTTTATTATATATATGTATATATTGTATATATATGTGTATGTGTATATATATATGTATTTGTGTGCATACATATATATGTATATGATATGGTTTCTTATGCAGCTCTGTGTGTGTATGTGTGTATTGTGAGTGTACAAATTCAGGTCTGATAATACAGATTAATTTAAGACCCAGCACTTACCTTGCTTACAGTAGAATGTTGAATGCCAAAAGTAAAATGTGTAGTACGTATTAGAAATTGAAAATCATCACTTTGTAGACATCATAGTAGTAATTAGTTCAGACAATAATCATCAATGAATATGAATTTGAGGGTAATATTTTGATGAGAAGTAGGATATTCGCATGGTTGTAAAATATCTATGCATGAATCACTTAGCAGTTGCATGAGAAAATATAATAACTATATAGTGGAGAAAATTGGCTAACATCTTGGCAGAATGCTCAAAATTAATATCACCACTGGAGGACAGATAAATATCATGTGACTCCAGATGTGATATGGCTAGCAGTTCATAACCTGAATCTAATTATCAGAAAACACTGGACATATGCAAAAGGAATATCTTTTTTAAAAAAGCCAATGTTATAACAAAGTATCCTGTGGGTGTATTCTAGATTATTCTAGATTGAAGTAGAATAAAGAGACATAAAAACTGAATATAAATATAAAAATACACGTATAATATCTGATCTTAGACTAGATTCTGTGTTAAAGGGATAAAACATTATAAAGAACATATGCATGTTATTTGAAAAAAATTAGAATACAGGGCACCTGGGTGGTTCATTTGGCTAAGTGGCTGCCTTCGTCTCAGGTCACAATCCCAGAGTCCCAGGATGGAGTCTGACTACCTGCTCAGCAGGGAGTCTGCTTCTCCCTCTGACCCTCTCCCCTCTCATGCTCTCTCTCACTCTCTTGGCTCTCATATGAATCAATAAAATCTTAAAAAAAAAATAAAAGAAAAAATTAGAATGCAGATGATAGGTTAGGCTAAAAGATTATATTAATGCTAAATTTCCCCAAATTGATAACTGTCCTGTGGTTTTGTAAGGGATTATCTTGTTTCTTATGAAATACACATGATGGATTTAGAGAGGAAGAAAAAAAATGGAAAACACAAATAGATAAAAATATTAAAAATAGGCAAATGTAGGCAAAGGATATATGTGTATTCTTATTTTTTAACTTTTCAATAAATTTAAGATCAAATTTTCAAATAACATGTTACTTCTGTTTAAAAAGCAACATATGTTGGGACAGACCCCCTCCCACACACACACATTTAGATCTATATTTATTTTACTATTTTTCCTCAATACAGAATCAGCATTATACAGATTATAGTCACTGCAGAAATGCCTCTTTCATCTTAGGTTAGACAGATCTCACCAGGAGATAACACATCCTAAGGGCATGAAAACCTTGAAGGAATACAGTCTTAGCAAGTAGAAGTGTATAGGATTCTGAGAACATCATAGTGTCTGAGACTAAAATCTAATGGGCGGGTAGGTACTATTAACAAAAACAAATCAGCCATTCCCTGAAAACTGTCTGGGACACTGGGTCTCTAGTGATCCTTCTTCAGGACCACTCTGACAGGGCAGAACAGGGAAGAATTGTGATGCTCTTCCCCACCACCTCCAAACACAAGGAATACTTATTTCACTGCTTAAGCAGCTAAGGTCATGGATGAATCAGGCAATAGTAAATGCCATAGGAAAAGAATGGTGGTGTCTGATGCCCAACAGAGGTTGGAAGGGGAGGAAAAAATACATCAGGTATCATGTGATCAGTCACATGACAGCTGACCATGCTTAATTGAAATAATCACCAAGACTCCTATATTATGATCTCAGAGGAATAAAATCCAGTAGTTGGCATTATTGCAGCCCCATTTAATACCCACAAGCTGATGACTTCTTGGGAAGCTTAATATGTACAATTATATGAGAAGCCTACATGCACACCCCTTTCAATAGAAAAGGCAAATGGGCACTCCAATGACCACAATCAAGAAGCACGTCCAAAATACTTACATAAAATAAAATCAGATTCTTTTTTTTTTTTTAAGATTTTATTTATTTATTTGACATCGATCACAAGTAGGCAGAGAGGCAGGCAGAGAGAGAGAAGAAGGGAAGCAGGCTCCCCGCTGAGCAGAGAGCCCAATGCGGGGCTCGATCCCAGGACCCTGAGATCATGACCCAAGCCGAAGGCAGAGGCTTTAACCCACTGAGCCACTCAGGCGCCCCCAAATCAGATTCTTTAAGACGTTTTTTACATTCATAACTACAAAGGCCTCAAGCAGAACAGAAAATCAATGTAAAACTGAGAGAAGAATGCAAGTCTCCTGTTTTTGCAATCAAATATTCTGCCTGGAGAACACTGCTTTATGGAACATTAATTAAAAAAACAATGAAAACTATTCATCACACAGACACCGTTCCTGTACCCCTCCTTTATCAATGAAACCATGTTAAACATTGAACAGGGCACTGTTTTCTCTGTCTGTGAGCACACAAATACCCACTGAGAGGAAAGAAGATCTTGGTAGATTTTAATTACATCCCTATAACAGAGCTTTTAGAAAGGTCTTTCTTAGACTAGGGCTGTTTGGGGAATGAAAAAGGGAAGATTGGAGAGAGGAAGATGCTATCAGGATGCGGGGTTAGAAAAATATCGAAAGGAGAGTTCATCTAAAGGGAAGATAGAGAAGATAAGAAAAAAGGAAACGTAGAAGCCAAGGTCATAAAGAAAGGAGTTTACTATGCTTCAGCTTTCTTTGAATTGATGTTTAAGTGATATTCTATCTAGACTGTCCATTGCAAACAAATAAATAAAGAGATTAAAAAAAAAACTCAAAGTTTTGACAAGAAAGTGCTTTTCGATGTTTTG